>NW_011494898.1:1027199-1046889 GCF_000754665.1 Bison bison bison
TGCAGAGTACATCATGGAAACACTGGGCTGTAAGAAGCACAAGCTGGAATCAAGATTGCTGGGAGAAATATCAATACCCTCAGATATACAGATGACACCACCCTTATGGCAGAAAGTGAAGAGGAACTAAAAAGCCTCTTGATAAAAGTCGAAAAGGAGAGTGGAAAAGTTGGCTTAAAGTTCAACATTCAGAAAACTAAGATCATGGCATCTGGTCCCATCACTTCATGGGAAATAGATGGGGAAACAGTGTCAGACTGTATTTGTTTTTGGGGGGGGGGCTCCAAAATCACTGCAGATGGTGATTGCAGCCATGAAATTAAAACATGCTTACTCCTTGCAAGGAAAGTTATGACCAACCTAGATAGCATATTAAAAAGCAGAGAGATTACTTTGCCAACAAAGCTCTGTCTAGTCAAGGCTATGGTTTTCCCAGTGGTCAAGTATGGATGTGAGAGTTGGACTGTGAAGAAAGCTGAGCACCAAAGAATTGATGCTTTTGAACTGTGGTGTTGGAGAAGACTCTTGAGAGTCCCTTGGACTGCAAGGAGGTCCAACCAGTCCATCCTAAAGGAGATCAGTCCTGGGTGTTCATTGGAAGGACTGATGCTAAAGCTGAAACGCCAATACTTTGGCCAGCTTATGCGAAGAGTTGACTCATTGGGAAAGACCCTGATGCTGGGAGGGATTGGGGGCAGAAGGAGAAGGGAACGACAGAGGATGAGATGGCTAGATGGCATCACCGACTCGATGGACATGAGTTTGGGTGAACTCCGGGAGTTGGTGATGGACAGGGAGGCCTGGTGTGCTGTGATTCATGGGGTCCCAAAGAGTCAGACATGACTGAGTGACTGAACTGAATTGAAAATGTAAACTTGAATTATCATGAGATAGAA
This sequence comes from Bison bison bison, assembly GCF_000754665.1. Lineage (NCBI taxonomy): Eukaryota > Metazoa > Chordata > Mammalia > Artiodactyla > Bovidae > Bison > Bison bison. The sequence continues at coordinate 1,028,096 of NW_011494898.1, forward strand.
AAATAGAATGGGTTAATAATAAGATAGAAAGGAGGTAAATTTACCAGGAGGTCTAAATGCTTGGCTCCCATCAGAATCAATGATCATTTACCACAATTAATTCCTTTTTAATTGTTTCTTCTAACATGTTAGTTTGGCATTGCCTTTTATTTTCCACACACCGATTGGAAATGTCCAACCATCACAATTCCAATAAACTTCAATTTTAATGTTCTTTACTGAGCAATAAAGTCCTAATGTGGTCTAGGATGAGTCAGCAATTGATAGGAGACAGATGGGGGTATTCCAGTATGGCTCTGACTTGGATTTTATTTAGTGCCAAAATAATACTGAACACTGAAAACACACACACACACACACACACAGGGTTTCTCTTTCCCAGGTTAATGACTTAATTTAGGAACCTAAAGGAAATATTCATACCTGAATGGTCTAGTGGTTTCCCCTGTTTTCTTCAATTTAAGTCTGAATTTGGCAATAAGGAGCTCATGATCTGAGCCACAGTCAGGTCTTGGTCTTGTTTTTGCTGAATGTATAGAGCTTCTCCATCTTTGGCTGAAAAAAATATAATCAATCTGATTTCAGTGTTGACCATCTGGTGATGTCCATGGGTGGAATCTTCTCTTGTTTTGTTGGAAGAGGGCATTTGCTATTACTAGTGAGTTCTCTTGGCAAAACTCTATTAGTCTTTGCCCTGCTTCATTCTGTACTCCAACGCCAAATTTGCCTGTTAACTCAAGCTGTTTCTTGACTTCCTCCTTTTGCATTCCAGTCCCCTATAATGAAAAGGACACCTTTTTTGGGTGTTAGTTCCAGAAGGTTTTGTAGGTCTTCATAAAATAAAATCAAATCCCTTACAATTATACAGTGGAAATGAGAAATAGATTTAAGGGTCTAGATCTGGTAGACAGAGTGCCTGATGAACTATGGACAGAGGTTCATGACATTGTACAGGAGACAGGGATCAAGACCATCCCCAAGAAAAAGAAATGCAAAAAAACAAAATGGCTGTCTGAGGAGGTCTTACAAATAGCTGTGAAAAGAAGAGAAGTGAAAGGCAAAGGAGAAAAGGAAAGATATAAGCCTCTGAATGCAGAGTTCCAAAGAATAGCAAGGAGAGATAAGAAAGCCTTCCTCAACGACCAGTGCAAAGACATAGAGGAAAACAATAGAATGGGAAAGACTAGATATCTCTTCAAGAAAATGAGAGATACAAAGGGAACATTTCATGCAAAGATGGGCACAATAAAGGACAGAAATGATATGGACCTAACAGAAGCAGAAGATATTAGGAAGTGATGGCAAGAATACACAGAAGAACTGTACCAAAAAGATCTTCACGACTCAGATAACCACGATGGTGTGATCACTCACCTAGAGCCAGGCATCCTGGAATGTGAAGTCAAGTGGGCCTTAGGAAGGAAGCATCACTACAAACAAAGCTAGTGGAGGTGATGGAATTCCAGTTGAGCTATTTTAAATCCTAAAAGATGATGCTGTGATTGTGCTGCCCTCCATATGCCAACAAATTTGGAAATCTCAACAGTGGCCACAGGACTGGAAAAGGTCAGTTTTCATTCTAGTCCCAAAGAAAGGCATTGCCAGAGAATGCTCAAACTACTGCACAATTGCACTCATCTCACATACTAGCAAAGTAATGCTCAAAATTCTCCAAGCCAGGCTTCAACAGGATGTGAACCATGAACTTCCAGATGTTCAAGCTGGCTTCAGAAAAGTCAGAGGAACCAAAGATCAACTGCTAACATCTGGGGGATCATCAAAAAAGCAGGAGAGTTCCAGAAAAACATCCATTTCTGCTTTATTGACTATGCCAAAGCCTTTGACTATGTAGATCATAATAAACTGTGGAAAATTCTGAAAGAGATGGGAATATCAGACCACCTGATCTGCCTCTTGAGAAATTTGTATGCAGGGCAGAAAGCAACAGTTAGAACTGGACATGGAACAACAGACTGGTTCCAAATAGGAAAAGGAGTATGTCAAGGCTGTATATTGTCACCCTTCTGATTTAACTTCTATGCAGTGTACATCATGAGAAATGCTGGGCTAGATGAAACACAAGCTGAAATCAAGATTTCTGGGAGAAATATCAGTAATCTCAGATATGTGGATGACACCACCCTTATGTTAAAAAGTGAAGAAGAACCAAAGAGCCTCTTGATGAAAGTGAAAGAGGAGAGTGAAAAAGTTGGCTTTAAGCTCAACATTCAGAAAACTAAGATCATGGCATCCGGTCCCATCACTTCATGGCAAATAAATGGGGAAACAGTGGAAACAGTGGCTGACTTTATTTTGTTGGGCTCCAAAATCACTGCAGATGTTGAGTGCAGCCATGAAATTAAAAGATGCTTACTCCTTGGAAGGAAAGTTATGACCAACCTAGACAGCATATTAAAAAGCAGAGACATATATTTGCCAACAAAGATCCGTCTAGTCAAGGCAATGGTTTTCCCAGTAGTCATGTATGGATGTGAGAGTTGGACTATAAAGAAAACTGAGCGCTGAAGAATTGATGCTTTTGAACTATGGTTGGAGAAGACTCTTTGAGAACTCCTTGAAGTGCAAGGAGATCAAACCAGTCCATCCTAAAGGAAATCAGTCCTGAATATTCATTGGAAGGACTGATGTTGAAGCCAAAACTCCAATATTTTGACCACTTGATGCAAAGAGCTAACTCATTTGAAAAGACCTCAATGCTGGGAAAGATTGAAGGTGGTGGGAGAAGGGTATGGCAGAGGATGGCATGGTTGGCTGGCATCACTGACTAAATGGACATGAGTTGAGTAAACTCCAGGAGTTGGTGATGGACAGGGAGGCCTTGTGTGCTGCAGTCCATGGGGTCACAAAGAGTTGGACATGACTGAGTGACTGAACTGAACTGAACTGAGCTGAAAGGAAATATTCATATTTCAAACATTACCTTATATAATTCGTTTAGCACTGATAAATAAATTGATTTGCACAACTGAAAAGAGTATGTAGGAATTTAAGAATTCTTACTAAGATTCTGGTTATTTGGGTTCTAATTCCTTCTCTGTTATGAGTTACAGCATTTTGTAACATCCATCAAGTAAGTTACACCATCTCTCTTGGTCTTTCTTTTTATGTGTAAAATGAGTTTGTGTTCTATAATTTCTGTGGTTAAATAATGATCTCCAGTATTCTATAATTCTGTAAAATATGTTATCAAATGTTTGAGTGAATATTTTAAAACTTTTTTTCTGAGAAGGCATATATTTCAGCTTTCATTTCATATCCCAGTTTAATTTAATATTCTTATTGATCAAGTAATTTTACACTTAAGAAAATATATCTAGTAGCCATTAGCTTGGGTGAAACAATTCTAGGGATCAGCTCAATGAAATTTTTGCAACATTTAATACTTTAATATCTTATAAAATGAATAGGAAGTACAGTTTATTTTTTGTACCATTGAAAACAGGATTTTTATCTAGATTATTTAACTTGGTTTAATTCTGTGATAGCCAGAATAAAGGCCCCTCAAAGATGTACATGTTCTAATCCCCAGAACCTGTGAGTATGTTAACCCATGTTGAAAAAACCACTGTGCAGATGTAACTAAGATTTAGAACCTTGAGATGGAAAATTATCCTGGATTATCTGGTTGGGCCTAATATGATCACATGAAACCTTGAAAGCAGAGAATCTTTCCTAAGATCAGAGGCAGATGCCACTACAGAAGAATGGTCCTAGAGGTACAATATGGAAAGGATTCAATCCACTGCAACTTGTTTTGAAGAGAGTGCTGCTGCTGCTAAGTCACTTCAGTCGTGTCCGATTCTGTGTGACCCCATAGACGGCAGCCCACCAGGCACCCCCATCCCTGGGATTCTCCAGGCAAGAACACTGGAGTGGGTTGCCATTTCCTTCTCCAATGCATGAAAGTGAAAAGTGAAAGTGAAAGTCGCTCAGTCCTATCCGACTCTTAGCGACCCCATGGACTGTAACCCACCAGAGTAGAGAAGGACTATAAATCAAGGAATGTTATTTCTCCTCAAATTTGGAAAAAGCAAGAAAATGGATTATCTGCAAGAGGCTCCAGACAGAAATGCAGCCCTACTGACACTGATTTTAGTCCAGTGAAACCTATATAGGTCTTCTGACCTGCAGAACTGTAAGAGAACATATTTATATTGTTTAAACTGCTAAATACTTTGTGATTTGATATACCAGCTGCTGCTGCTGAGTTACTTCAGTCGTGTCCGACTCTGTGCGACCCCATAGATGGCAGCCCAACAGGCTCCCCCGTCCCTGGGATTCTCCAGGCAAGAACACTGGAGTGGGTTGCCGCAGGTGAATACTAATAAACACACCTGGCGAATATTGTCTGCTAAGATTATTTGTATCAAATAAAGGGAGAGGAGACATGGTGCTTGGGAAAAGATTTTGCCTCCTCAGATTTAGTAAACATGGGACCCAGAAAACTGATGAATTTGAAAGCTGAGCTTGGAGACAGTAATCATAATTTAATCTCACAGAGGACAATTACTCTTGACTTCCACAATAAAATGATCATACACAATGCACCATGAAGGGTGATCCTCCCAGTTCTCCTTTCTTACTTTTCATAGGTGTCTATCTCCTTATATTGCATGCACAGAGTTTCCTTAACAGAACCCTCTGCATCTCATTATAAATATATCTTTGCAGTTAGAATAAATATATTTTTGCAGTTAGAATATGGCCAATAGACTTTTTTTCTGGGTCATCATGAAGAAATGTTAAACCTCTGAATCAGAGGCAGAATGAGTAACCCAGATCAGTTGTCCTAATGTATTTCCTAATGTAAAATTTGCAAATCAATTAAATCAAATAACTACATTCTCTAACATCAGGGTTATCAATCATTTTATTTTTTGTAATTCATAGTTTTCAGAGCATGACTAGATTTTAAGGAAGGATATTGATGCTATGAAGCAAATGATGGGTACCATAGTTTACAGAGCATGACTAGATTTTAAAGAAGGATATTGATGTTATAAAACAAACTGAAGGGATAATGATTTATTATCAGAAGTTTTAGATCATTAGTAAAAATTATTAAATAAATCTTAGAGCAAATGTAATGTTTTGGAGTAAGGTAATCATAAACAGAAGTTTATTATGAAAATGGGGATATTTTTGAGGGGTAAAGTTGGCATTACTATAATATTTTTGCTAGTATGGAAGGCAACCCAGGATCTATAATGATACTAGTTATGTGGAATTCCAACTTTATCAAGAAGTATTATATAAAACAATAATTTTATTCATTAATAAAAATGGGAAATATGTCAAACTTCAATTGTCTAACTCTAACAAAACCCCCTGATACTTGGTACATATCACCAATCTAATTTTAGCAAATTACTGTTGAGAATGACTTTGAGGTTCAAGTCAAGAGGATTGAGTTTCACTAGCCTGCTTTGTGTCTTTTGCCTGCAAAGGTCCTTTAAATTTTCTTTTACATGAAAAAATAGATATTTGCTGATATTTAAGTTCTGTTTGAGTATTGATATAAGTTTACATAGAATCAGTATTGGGAGGTCTTTTGTACTTCTTATAATAATTACTCATACTGTGGTTTTCTATGAGGGTAGTTCCTTTTCCTTGAAAATTTGTTGGGGCAACACTGATTATTCTAATTATTAGAGATCACACTACTGGCATTTAGTGGGTAGCTCTTGGGATACCATGTACCTTTAATGCTTAAGAGCCCAAAATGATAAATTGTATTCCTTCCCTCACAACTTTTTCAAGATGGAGGAGGAAATGGCAATCCACTCCAGTACTCTTGCCTGGAAAATCCCATGGATGGAGGAGCCTGGTAGGCTACAGTCCATAAGGTTGCAAAGAGTTGGACACAATTGAGTGATTTCACTTTCCTCACAACTTCAGAATGTTCCATATATAATTTTGATCTGAGAAATAAAACTACCTTATAAATAAATGCAAAATAATTTTGCATAGTTTAAAGATAAGTGACTTTCAGGAATTGTACTATTGTGAAAACTGGGGAAAGTTGTGTTTTATTTTGTTCTTTGCCTGTAATTAGTAATCATTTAAAAAAAGCATGTCACTCTTTGAAGTGCTGCTCGTGACATACATACACCTAATACACTGGGCATCTGTAGCTTCCCACTGATTCTACTAATTTCAACATTTATATTGAAATATATAATATTTTAAAATATATTAGTTTATTGCATAATTTTCTTTTGAAAAAATATTATGTATGTAGATAGATTGTATTATCTATGAATTTCATTTTAAGAGAGTAAAAATATCATATACAAAGGTGTATTGAGTCTGATAGAGTTGAAAATTACAGCCTTAAGAAATAGGAAAAGCTTGTAGCATTTTAGTGATGAGAGGAAATTTAGAATTCAGCCTGCATAGTGGATAAAACAATGGACTAAGATTTGAAGGCCTGAGTCCTAATTACAGCTCTGACATTAGTCAGATTACTTTTGAAAATTATAGTATTCTTATTTGCAAAATTTAAAAGTTGGGATGACTTGAAGTGGAGGGAATAGACTGTTTCTATATTGGTCTTAATCCAAGATACATAGCTAGCAAATGCATGGAAATAGAACATTAATTAACATATAGAAAAATACTCAAATAATTGGGGCTACAAAAATGAATTTACATACATTTAAGGCATTTCAAGCTTTGTCTGGTTACTCATTTGCTATGACGGGTATGGTTAGAGGAGGACAGATTCAATAAGGGCTACTCAACAGAGATGCATGTCCAAATCATCATTGAGGCTTTTATAAATCAGGTACCATGGATCTGGTGGCCTACAGACACTTCTAGAGTTTCATGTATGATTCTGGTACCCATTCCAGATAGAAAATGAAGGCGTTAATTATCTCCAATATTTTCTTCAGTTATAAAATTATTTCCTACCACTGTATAGAGTTATCTCTTAAAAATAGTGTTAAAGCAATAGACTACAAATAGATAATTCACCAAGTAGTATTTAACTCATATATCTCATTCAATTTCCAGACCTAGTTTGTGTTCCCCAGGGATTCTCTAATCATCTCAGAAGATGTCTTGATATTTAAATTCACTTTAGAAATTATGTATGATGTAATGCTTTAAGAAAAAGGCCTATATATGAAATCTTAAAAGATTTAAGGTGTTTTACCAGTCTGAGTGAAAAGTCAAAATTCACTAATACGACCAAGAATTCAAAAGAAATATTGAAGCTTATAGAGTTCCATTATTAGGTCTTGCTCTTTAATTTTACCACTTAGTCTATGAACTGGTGTTTCTGATATTTGTAGCCTTGATTAGTTCTGCTCACAATGAAAGTGAAAGTGAAGTTGCTCAGTCATGTCTGACTCTTTGCCACCCCATGGGCTGTAGCCTACCAGGCTCCTCTGTCTATGGGATTTTCCAGGCAAGAATACTGGAGTGGGTTGCCATTTCCTTCTCCAGGAGATCTTCCCAACCCAGGGATTGAACCCCAGTCTCCCGCATTGTAGGCAGATGCTTTATCTGAGCCACCAGAGAAGTCCCAATGAAACCACTCCATAATTCCATGATACTAAGTTTCTGGAGCCATTGCCTTCTCCAAGTATGTCCTGGTCTTATTTTAGATTTTTTTTTTTAGAAAAGTAAACTGAAGTTACTCAAGGATTAATAGTTTGAGGGTACTAACAAGGTCATGCTAATATTTGAATCTTATTGGCACTCTTTGTTGAAGCTGAAACTCCAATACTTTGGCCACCTGATGCGAAGAGCTGACTCATTTGAAAAGACCCTGGTGCTGGGAAAGATTGAGGGCAGGAGGAGAAGGGGACGACAGGGAATGAGATGGTTGGATGGCATCACTGACTCAATGGACATGGGTATGGGTGAACTCTGGGAGTTGGTGATGGACAGGGATGCCTGGTGTGCTGCGGTTCATGGGGTCGCAAAGAGTCGGACACAACTGAGCGACTGAACTGAACTTTGTAATAACAGGAGTTCAGTCCCCGTTTCAGAGCTCCATGTTCTCTCAAGTAATTTGGGAGATCCTTAGGGCATGAAGCACGTTCTGCAATGAATCTTAGCCCCTGTTCACTTTTGAAGTGCTTCACCCTCTACATGTAAGCCTTCTACTCAGTTTGGGTCTTTGTGCCTGGAACCTTCTTCACATAGGATATTGATTTGGGATTGTAAAGAAGAAGCATTCTTCAGTCTCCACTGGCAATTTGGCTTCTTTGGGCTGCACATCCTTTCTATCAGATCACAGTGATATCAAGGTCTAGCTGAGGATGTGACTGCATTTTTCATCCAGGAGGCTCTTTAGCCTTCCTGTAAATCAAAGTGTATATGGGTTGAGCAGTACTCCTTAACATCACTCAGAAGATACATCCACACCTCAGATTTGCCTTGAGTCTAGGAAAATGACTTATTATGGGGAAGTGGGGAAAAAAGAGTGAAGGTTAGCTAGAACAACTGAATTTTAGATCAGACTTTTAGACAGAGACTAACTGTGTAACTTTAAATAAATCTTGTAATTTATCTAACCTTAGTTTCTTCATCAACAAAATATCAAAGGTCTGAAGTATATCATCTGTCAATGCCTTCCAGATCTAAGGGTCTGTCATTTTAGGTATAGGCTCATTGACAGCAGGAAATTTACACTTTTCACGTTGTACTCATCCCAAGCTAGTGCAGTACTTTGTGTATCCTAGGACCTTGCATGATAAAGGAATCAAAGTTTTGATCAGTTAGCCAGAGACTTCGATTTGAGTTCCAGCCGTGTTTCCATAGAGTCCTGTGACTACAGACAAATTATTCACTTAATCTGTTTACTTGTAAGATAATGCTCTTGAAGGTGCTTACATCTGTGAGGGGGAATGGTTAAGGTACTGACTATATTATTTATATGCCAATATGAGAAGGTATGTCTTGGATTTTTTCCTTTGTTTAGCCTCTTATTTTGTCAAAGGATATCTCTAGAGGAGATTTACTCAGGTATCAAATCTCCACTATTTATCTTCAGTGAGAAATCTTCTACTGAGTGGAAGTGAAATTCTGTGTGTGAATTATGTTTACTTAGAAAGGCTTTACCTCTTTTCTTTTTTCCTTGCTGTTTTCTCCTTGTCTCTCTATGATGCACTCAGGGGGCTTGCATTAAGCTTATGATGCCTGGCATGATTGATTGTGTTTCCAGTGGCTGGACACTTTGCTGGGAGCCGTGGTTATGTCTTGGAAAATCACACTAATCGAATTTGAAGACACCGATGTGCATTCTCAAGTAAGAGCCTGGCTCTTGGGGCTTTCATCTAGGTCAGGCCTTATAAATTAAGTGATGATTTTTTTCCTTAAGTCAGTAAATAAAATTCATCAGTGGCCTCACATTGCCTTCACACTTCTGCAGCTCAGTCAACCTATGAGTCAAGCAGCATTTTTATTTTCTATAAAGCTAATGTTTTGTGGTAGTTGGCAATCCATTTATTAAAGGAAGAAGATGGGAACACAGGGTAATTTGAAAACAATTTCTGAGATCACCAAAACACTAGAGAAAAATGATCTTTAAATATATGTCTCAGAAATTTTTGGAGAACATTTGTTTACTATAATTTCTTTTATAAAGAAAGCAATGTAGAATTTTCCAAAGGCCTCAGATCAAAAGCAGTTTTAAAATGGGAAAATGTCTTTTTTATTTCATTTATTCATCCACTTATTCAAAAATATCAAATACCTACTCTTTGTCAGGCATAGGCACCACATGGTATAGTAGGAAGCTCATGGGCACTGTAAGGAGGCAAATCTGTATCTGAATTCTGTTTTGCCACTTACTGGGTAAGTGATAACACATAAGGAAAATTACCTTTAAAGCCTTAGAGTTTTGTTTTGTTTTTATATTGGCCATTTGGGTTGAAAAAAAAAAACAGCAGATACTGAGAATCAGCTTACAAGAATGGTAACACTAAGATGATAAAACTAAGTATTATGAAATATTAACAAATGGCACCTGGATTACAATAGATATTTGTATATGTTAGTTTCTCTTCACTAGTGAGAGATGAAGCTGGAAAATGTAGATTGTTCTTAGACCACAGAGGATATTGAATGCTATAGTACTGCATGCTATGTACTAATCCATGGCCTTACTAAACACTTGTGGGTGCTTAATAATTTGTTTATAATGAATGAACAGAAAATACAAAGTCACTGAAGATATGATAAATCTGTTGAAGATGCTGTGGGTAGCTTTTGCATTAGATGGGATGTTACTCTTAGTGATCTTTATGGGAAAAATATTTGCAGAACCAGAAGAGAGGGACAGACACCACTGAAGTGTGAAGTATGGTTTACTGAGGAAGCAAAGACTCATCAGGACTCCCAAGCTCTCATCCCATGGAGAGGTATGCTTGACTAGAGTGTAGTTAGATACTTAGTGGAAAGTGATGCAGGAGTAGGACCCTGTACCCATCCTGATTTCCACTTCTGTAGAGAAGCTGGGGGAGGGAGCAGAGAGCATTTGATTGACATTGTATGAAGTTTTTTGGTAAATAAAGTTGAGCTTTGAACTTTGGGAACTCATACACTTTTTTACATTAGTTTGCCTAACCAATATTAATGCCTAATCACCTGTATTAATGAAACCTGCAGAGGGAGAGTGCCTTTAGGCTATCTAAGAAAGAGAAAGTCATGGGGATTATATAGTAAATACAAATACTGTCTCTTCTTGGTGTTGATGATGTTGATACCATCATTTGTGCTTTCAAACTTTTGCAGGTCCTAGATGATGCTATGACCCAACTATCTGTATGAAGAAGGAGCCTTAAGTTTGTTTCTCCGTAGTCATTTTGTTAACTATTGTGTGCAAAGCATTAACTGTTATGAAGAACTGTCATTCATGGGGATTTTTTAAATGTAATCTGAGTTTAGATTTAGTTTAGGAAGGAGATTCTTAGAAGTCTCAAAGTGAGGATAGACAAAACCAAAGTGACTCTTGAGACAAAATCTGCAGGCAGGATGATAGTTTTAGGGATTCAGATTATTAAAAATTGATCTCTATGTTAAGATAGAAATAAAGAACAGACTATTGGTTACTTGAGGATGGATTGTCTAAAGCTGGGGTACCTACAAATATTAGGAATATATAGTAGTAAGTTGGAGGAGAGAGGGTTAGGATTATACATAAGCTTTCTGATTTTACCTTTTAGAATTAGCTTTCTTTTTTTTTTTTAACTTTTCTAAATTTTATTTAGAAAGAATTTTGAATTTACCCAAAAATATACAGATACAAATACAAATACATCCACATAATAGATGTGGATGTATTTTCTTTATCACTGTGCTCTCTCTCTTTCTCTCCCCATGCGTACAAACACTTTTATCTGAATAACTTGAGTTGAACACATCATGGCCCTTTACCCCCAAATATTTTGATGTATATTTCCTAAAAACAGGATATTCTCTTATATAATTGTGGTGCAGTTGTCAACTTCATAAAATTACAGTCATACAATCCTTAAATCTATTGTATATGTTCCAGTTTTATAGTTGACCTAAAGTACATTCTTTTTTTTAAAAAAATCTGTTTATTTATTTATTTTACTTTAAAATATTGTGTTGGTTTTGCCATACATTGACATGAATCCACCATGGGTGTACATGTATTTCCCATCCTGAACCCTCCTTCCACCTCCCTCCCCATCCCATCCCTCTAGGTCATCCCAGTGCACCAACCCTGAGCACCCTGTATCATGCATCAAACCTGGACTGGCTATTCATTTCACATGTGGTAATTCACATATTTCAATGCCATTTTCCCATATCATCCCACCCTCGCCCTCTCCCACAGAGTCCAAAAGACTGTTCTATACATCTGTGTCTCTTTTGCTGTCTCACATACAGGGTTATCATGACCATATCATTACCATTCTAAATTCCATATATATATGTGTTGGTATACTGTATTGGTTTTTTTCTTTCTGGCTTACTTCACTCTGTATAATCAGCTCCAGTTTGATCCATCTCATTAGAACTGATTCAAATGTATTCTTTTTAATGGCTGAGTAATACTCCATTGTGTATATGTACCACAGCTTTCTTATCCATTTGTCTGCTGATGGACATCTAGATTGCTTCCATGTCCTGGCTATTATAAACAGTGCTGCTATTAACACGGGTACACGTGTCTCTTTCAATTCTGGTTTCCTCGGTATGTATGCCCAGCAGTGGGATTGCTGGGTCATATGGCAGTTCTATTTCCAGTTTTTTAAGGAATCTCCACACTGGTCTCCATAGTGGCTGTACTAGTTTGCATTCCCACCAACAGTGTAAGAGGGTTCCCTATTCTCCACATCCTCTCCAGCATTTATTGCTTGTAGACTTTTGGATTGCAGCCATTCTGACTGGCGTGAAATGGTACCTCATAGTGGTTTTGATTTGCATTTCTCTGATAAAGAGTGATGTTGAGCATCTTTTAATATGTTTGTTAGCCATCAGTATGTCTTCTTTGGAGAAAGGTCTGTTTAATTCTTTGCCCACTTTTTGATTGGGTCATTTATTTTTCTGGAATTGAGCTGTAGGAGTTGCTTGTATATTTTTGAGACTAGTTGTTTGTCAGTTGCTTCATTTGCTATTGTTTTCTCCCATTCTGAAGGCTGTCTTTTCACCTTACAGTTTCCTTTGTTGTGCAGTAGCTCTTATTTTTAATTAGATCTCATTTGTTTATTTTTGCTTTTATTTCCAATATTCTGGGAGGTGGGTCATAGAGGATCCTGCTGTGATTTATATCAGAGAATGTTTTGCGTATGTTCTCCTCTGGGAGTTTATAGTTTCTGGTCTTACATTTAGATTTTTAATCCATTTGAGTTTATTTTTGTGTATGGTATAAGAAAGTGTTCTAGTTTCATTCTTTTACAAGTGGTTGACCAGTTTTCCCAGCACCACTTGTTAAAGAGGTTGTCTTTTCTCCATTGTATATTCTTGCCTCCTTTGTCAAAGATAAGTTGTCCATAGGTGCATGGATTTATCTCTGGGCTTTCTATTTTGTTCCACTGAGCTATGTTTCTGTCTTTGTGCCAGTACCATACTGTCTTGATGACTGTGGCTTTGTTGTAGAGACTGAAGTCAGGCAGATTCATTCCTCCAGTTCCATTCTTTCTCAAGATTGCTTTGGCTATTTGAGGTTTTTTGTATTTCCATACAAATTGTGAAATTATTTGTTTTAGTTCTCTGAAAAATACTGTTGGTAGCTTGATAGGGATTGCATTGAATCTATAGATTGCTTTGGGTAGTATACCTATTTTCACTATATTGATTCTTCCAATCCATGAAGTATATTCCTCCATCTATTAGTGTCCTCTTTGATTTCTTTCACCAGTGTTTTATAGTTTTCTATATATAGGTCTTTTATTTCTTTAGGTAGATATATTCCTAAGTATTTTATTCTTTTCGTTGCAATGGTGAATGGAATTGTTTGCTTAATTTCTCTTTCTGTTTTCTCATTGTTAGTGTATAGGAATACAAGGGATTTCTCTGTGTTGATTTTATATCCTGCAACTTTGCTATATTCATTGATTAGCTCTAGTAATTTTCTGGCAGAGTCTTTAGGATTTTCTATGTAGAGGATCATGTCATCTTCAAACAGTGAGAGTTTTACTTCTTCTTTTCCAATCTGGATTCCTTTTATTTCTTTTTATGCTCTGATTGCTGTAGCCAAAACTTCCAAAACTATGTTGAAGAATAGTGGTGAGAATGGGCACCCTTGTCTTGTTTCTGACTTTAGGGGAAATGCTTTCAATTTTTCAACATTGAGGATAATGTTTGGTGTGGGTTTGTCATATATGGCTTTTATTATGTTGACGTTTGTTCCTTCTATTCCTGCTTTCTGGAGAGTTTTTATCATAAATGGATGTTGAATTTTGTCAAGGGCTTTCTCTGCATCTATTGAGATAATCATATGGCTTTTATTTTTTAATTTGTTAATGTGGTGTATTACATTGAATGATTTGCAGATATTGAAGAATCCTTGCATCCCTGGGATAAAGCCCACTTGGTCATGATATATGATCTTTTTAATATGTTGTTGGATTCTGTTTGCTAACATTTTTTTCTGGAAGAGTTTGAGTAGGATAGGTGTTAGCTCTTCTCGAAATTTTTGGCAGAATTCAGCTGTGAAGCTGTCCGGTCCTGGGCTTTTGTTTGTTGGAAGATTTCTGATTACAGTTTCAATTTCCATGCTTGTGATGGGTCTGTTAAGATTTGTCTATTTCTTCCTGGTTCAGTTTTGTAACATTGTACTTTTCTAAGAATTTGTCCATTTCTTACAAGTTGTCCATTTTATTTTCATATAGTTGCTGATAATAGTCTCTTATGATCCTTTGTATTTCTGTGTTGTCTGTTGTGATCTCTCCATTTTCATTTCTAATTTTGTTGATTTGATTTTTCTCCCTTTGTTTCTTGATGAATCTGGCTAATGGTTTGTCAATTTTATTTATCTTCTCAAAGAACCAGCTTTTGGCTTTGTTGATTTTTGCTATGGTTTCTTTTGTTTCTTTTTCATTTATTTCTACCCTAATTTTTAAGATTTCTTTCCTTCTACTAGCCTGGGGTTCTTCCTTTCTTCCTTTTCTAGTTGCTTTAGGTGTAGAGTTAGGTTATTTATTTGAATTTTTTTCTTATTACTTGAGGTAAGCCTGTATTGCTATGAACTTTCCCCTTAGCACTGCTTTTACAGTGTCCCATAGGTTTTGAGTGGTTGTATTTTCATTTTCATTAGTTTCTATGCATATTTTAATTTCTTTTTTGATTTCTTCTGTGATTTGTTGGTTATTCAGCAACATGTTGTTCAGCCTCCATATGTTGGAATTTTTAATAGTTTTTCTCCTGTAATTGACATCTAGTCTTACTGCATTGTGGTCAGAAAAGATGTTGGAAAGATTTCAAGTTTTTTGAATTTACCAAGGCTAGACTTATGGCACAGGGTATGATCTATCCTGGAGAAGGTTCCGTGTGCACTTGAGAAAAAGGTGAAATTCATTGTCTTGGGGTGAAATGTGCTATTGATATCAATTAGGTCTAACTGGTCTTTTGTATCATTTAAAGTTTGTATTTCCTTGTTAATTTTCTGTTTAGTTGATCTATCCATAGGTGTGAGTGGGGTATTAAAGTCTCCCACTCTTATTGTGTTATTGTTGATTTCCCCTTTCATACTTGTTAGCATTTGTTTTATATATTCCAGTGCTCCTATGTTGGATGCATATATATTTATAATTGTTATATCTTCTTGGATTGATCCTTTAATCATTATGTAGTGTCCATCTTTGTCTCTTTTCACAGCCTTTGTTTTAAAGTCTATTTTATCTGATATGAGTATTGCTACTCCTGCTTTCTTTTGGTCTCTGTTTGCATGGAATATCTTTTTCCAGCCCTTCACTTTCAGTCTGTATGTGTGCCTTGTTTCGAGGTGGGTCTCTTGCAGACAACATATATAGGGGTCTTGTTTTTGTATGCATTCAGCCAGTCTTTGTCTTTTGGTTGGGGCATTCAACCCATTTACATTTAAGGTAATTACTGATAAGTATGATCCCGTTACCATTTACCTTATTGTTTTGGGTTTGGGTTTACACACCCTTTCAGAGTTTCCTGTCTAGAGAAGATCCTTTAGCATTTGTTAGAGAGCTGGTTTGGTGGTGCTGAATTCTCTCAGCTTTTGCTTGTCTGTAAAGCTTTTGATTTCTCCTTCATATTTGAATGAGATCCTTGCTGGATACAGTAATCTAGACTGTAGGTTATTTTCTTTCATCACTTTAAGTATGTCCTGCCATTCCCTTCTGGCTTGAAGAGTTTCTATTGAAAGATCAGCTGTTATCCTTATGGGAATCCCCTTGTGTGTTATTTGTTGTTTTTCCCTTGCTGCTTTTAATATTTGTTCTTTGTGTTTGATCTTTGTTAATTTGATTAATATGTGTCTTGGTGTGTTTTGCCTTGGGTTTATTCTGTTTGCAACTCTCTGGGTTTCTTGGACTTGGATGATAATTTCTTTCCCCATTTTAGGGAAGTTTTCAACTATTATCTCCTCAAGTATTTTCTCATGGTCTTTCTTTTTGTCTTCTTCTTCTGGGACTCCTATGATTCAAATGTTGGGGTGTTTAACATTGTCCCAGAGGTCTCTGAGGTAGTCCTCATTTCTTTTAATTCTTTTTTTCTCTCTGTTTCATTTATTTCTACCATTTTATCTTCTACCTCACTTATCCTATCTTCTACCTCCGTTATTCTACTGTTGGTTCCCTCCAGAGTGTTTTTGATCTCATTTATTGCATTATTCATTATATAGTGACTATTTTTTATTTCTTCTAGGTCCTTGTTAAACCTTTCTTGCATCTTCTTGATCCTGTCTCTAGGCTATTTATCTGTAACTCCAATTTGTTTTCAAGGTTTTGGATCATTTTCACTATCATTATTTGGAATTCTTTATCAGGTAGATTCCTTTTCTCTTCCTCTTTTGTTTGGTTTGGTGGGCATTTATCCTGTTCTTTAACCTGCTGGGTATTTCTCTGCCTTTTCATCTTATTTATATTGCTGAGTTTGGGGTGGCCTTTCTGTATTCTGGCAGTTTGTGGAGTTTTGTTTATTTTGGAGATTCCTCACTGTGGGTGAGGCTGGATGGGTGGCTTGTCAAGGTTTCCTGGTTAGGGAAGCTTGTGTTGGTGTTCTGGTGGGTGGAGCTGGATTTCTTTTCTCTGGAGTGCAATGGAGTATCCAGTAATGAGTTTTGAGATGTCAGTGGGTTTGGTGTGACTTTGGGCAGCCTGTATATTGAAGGTCAGGGCTATGTTCTTGTGTTCCTGGAGAATTTGCATGGTATGTCTTGCTCTGGAACTTGTTGGCCCTTGGGTGGTGCTTGGTTTCAGTGTAGGTATGGAAACATTTGATGAGCTCCTATTGATTAATGTTCCCTGGATTCAGGAGTTCTCAAGTGTTCTCAGGATTTGGACTTAAGCCTTTTGCCTTTCATTTTCAGTCTTATTCTTACAGTAGCCTCAAGACTTCTCCATCTATAGGGCACCAATGATAAAACATCTAGGTTAATGATGAAAAGTTTCTCCACAGTGAGGGACACCTGGAGAGGTACACAGAGTTACATGGAGAAGAGAAGAGGGAGGAGGGAGCTAGAGGTGACAGGAGGAGAAGAGGGGGAATCAAAAGGGGAGAGAGCAAGCTAGCCAGTAATCACTTTCCTATGTGCTCTACACAGTCTGGATCCCTCAGAGATGTTCACAGAATTACACAGAGAAGAGAAGAGGGAGGAAGGAGACAGAGGTCGCCAGGAGGATAAAAGGGGGAATCAAAAGGAGAGAGACAGATTCAGCCAGTAATCAATTCCCTAAGTGTTCTCCACAACCCGGAACACACAAAGAGATTCACAGAGTTGGGTAGAAAAGAAAAGGGTGAGGGGGGAGATAGAGGCGACTTGGTGGAGAAAAAGGAGAGTCAAAAGAGGGAGAGAGCAATCAGGCCAGTGATCTCCCTCCCAAGTAAAAATGGGTACTGAAGATTGGGTTCTTAAAGGTACAAAGTTGATAACAAATACCCAAAAGCAAAGATTAAAAATCTAGAGTAGAGGTTAGATTCTCAAAAATACAATATTTAAAAAAAAAAAGAAACAAAAATTATAAAATATATATATATGAAGTTTGCTTTAAAAATAGGGTCTTTTTTTTTTTGCAAGGTAATATTAGGTTATAAAAATGAAAATTAAAGGAGTAATAGGGGACTTAAAAATTAATTTTAAAAATGATAATAGTAAAATATACCTAGGACTTTCTCTGGAGCTGTTGCAGACAGTGTGGGTGGGGTCAATTCATTTTCACATAATTCCTTGGTCCAGCTTGTACTTCTCAAGGTCTGAAGGCCCCTTCCTATGTAGTCGGTGCTAACTATAGGGTTTTATTTACTTATTTATTTATTTTTAATTTTAATTTTTTTTAATTTTATTTTATTTTTAAACTTTACAATATTGTATTAGTTTTGCTAAATATCGAAACGGATCTATTTGCACATGTCAATTCCAAAGCAGTTCCCTCTGTTTATTTTAGCTTCTTCTGTTTGCTGGTCTTTTCAGTGTCTAATTTCTGCCCTGACACAAGGGGAGCAGTGGTGGTCACTTTTTTTAGGCTCACTTGTTCAGTCGTGCTGTGGGGAAGGAGGAACACTGCAAAGAAATATCACTGGCGTGTGCTCACAGTGATTCAGCCACACTGGGTTTGACCCCGCTCACGGCGTGTGTGCTTTCCCAGTCTACGCTACTCAGGCTCTAGGTTGCTGTGTCGGGAACTGTCTGATGCTGGCCCTGGGTTGTATGCACTCCCCAGGTCTCAGCCGCTCAGGTTCAGTTTCTCAGGTATTCCACAAAGGCGCAGACTTGGTTGGGCCTGCGTTTTGTGCCCGTCCCAGGTCCGAGCAGCACAGGTGAACAGGGTCTTGGTGAGCATAGTTGCCCCCAGTTGAAGGCTGCAATTTATTGCCTCCCCCGTCGCAGCCGGTCGGTTTTCTGCATGTACAATGGGTGTGCCTTCTCAGGTGTGCCGTGTGTCTCTTCTGGGGAGCTGATCTCTGGCTGTGACCCTCCTGGCGGATGTCAACCGTCACTCGTGGTTAGCAACAGAGCCTGTTTGTAGTTTGGTAGAGGATGCCTTTCTGGGGCTGCGATTGCCCCTTTCCGGCTCTGGCTTCCCCCCTGCCTACGTGTCTCTGGCGGAGGATGGGCTGGTCCGCAGCCTGCTAGCTCTCCTCTGGTGTTTGCT
>NW_011494898.1:1046989-1054725 GCF_000754665.1 Bison bison bison
GGGGAAGGAGGAACACTGCAAAGAAATATCACTGGCGTGTGCTCACAGTGATTCAGCCACACTGGGTTTGACCCCGCTCACGGCGTGTGTGCTTTCCCAGTCTACGCTACTCAGGCTCTAGGTTGCTGTGTCGGGAACTGTCTGATGCTGGCCCTGGGTTGTATGCACTCCCCAGGTCTCAGCCGCTCAGGTTCAGTTTCTCAGGTATTCCACAAAGGCGCAGACTTGGTTGGGCCTGCGTTTTGTGCCCGTCCCAGGTCCGAGCAGCACAGGTGAACAGGGTCTTGGTGAGCATAGTTGCCCCCAGTTGAAGGCTGCAATTTATTGCCTCCCCCGTCGCAGCCGGTCGGTTTTCTGCATGTACAATGGGTGTGCCTTCTCAGGTGTGCCGTGTGTCTCTTCTGGGGAGCTGATCTCTGGCTGTGACCCTCCTGGTGGATGTTGATTGTCTAGAATCCCAAGAAGTCTTGGTTAGCAATGAAGTCTGCTTGCAGTTTGGTATAGGATGCCTCTCTGGGGCCGTGATTGCCCCCTTCCAGCTCTGGCTGCCCTCGCCTGCCTGTCTCTGGTGGGGGATGGGCTGGTCCTCAGCCAGCTAGCTCTGCTCAGTCCTTTGTTCTGTGAGAGGACCGGGCGGTGTCTTCAGTCAGTTTAGTTCAGTGGCTGAGTCCTATCCAACTCTTTATGACCCCATGAATCACACAGCACGCCAGGCCTCCCTGTCCAACACCAACTCCCAGAGTTCACTCAGACTCACGCCCATCGAGTCAGTGATGCCATCCAGCCATCTCACCCTCTGTCGTCCCCTTCTCCTGCCCCCAATCCATAGCATCAGAGTCTTTTCCAATGAGTCAACTCTTTGCATGAAGTGGCCAAAGTACTGGAGTTTCAGCTTTAGCATCATTCCTTCCAAAGAAATCCCAGGGCTGATCTCCTTCAGAATGGACAGGTTGGATCTCCTTGCAGTCCAAGGGACTCTCAAGAGTCTTCTCCAACACCACAGTTCAAAAGCATCAATTCTTTGGCACTCGGCTTTCTTCACAGTCCAACTCTTACATCGATACATGACCACTGGAAAAACCATAGCCTTGACTAGACAGAGCTTTGTTGGCAAAGTAGTCTCTGCTTTTGAATATGCTGTCTAGGTTGGTCATAACTTTCCTTCCAAGGAGTAAGCGTCTTTTAATTTCATGGCTGCAGTCACCATCTGCAGTGATTTTGGAGCCCAGAAAAATAAAGTCTGACACTGTTTCCACTGTTTCCCCATCTATTTCCCATGAAGTGATGGGACCAGATGCCATGATCTTCGTTTTCTGAATGTTGAGCTTTAAGCCAACTTTTCACTCTCCACATTCACTTTCATCAAGAGGCTTTTGAGTTCCTCTTCACTTTCTGCCATAAGGGTGGTGTCATCTGCATATCTCAGGTTATTGATATTTCTCCCGGCAATCTTGATTCCAGCTTGTGCTTCTTTCAGTCCAGCGTTTCTCATGATGTACTCTGCTTATAAGTTAAATGAGCAGGGTGACAATATACAGCCTTGACGTATTCCTTTTTCTATTTGGAACCAGTCTGTTGTTCCATGTCCAGTTCTAACTGTTGCTTCCTGACCTGCATACAGGTTTCTCAAGAGGCAGGTCAGGTGGTCTGGTATTCCCATCTCTTTCAGAATTTTCCACAGTTTATTGTGATCCACATAGTTAAAAGTTTTGGCATAGTCAATAAAGCAGAAATAGATGTTTTTCTGAAACTCTTGCTTTTTCCATGATCCAACGAGTGTTGTCAATTTGGTCTCTGGTTCCTCCGCCTTTTCTAAAACCAGCTTGAACATCTGGAAGTTCATGGTGTCTTAGGTTAGGGCTTTTCGCGGGGTGGCTATCCCACAGTATGGGTTACTGTCTCAAGCTAGTTCCCTCAGATTGCCTTTGGGGCATTCAGGCCTGGTCCTTACCCTAAGCAATTCAGACCGCCACTCCCTGTCCAGGTCCTGCTTGCTAATGGGGGATGTGAGCCTCCGGGCTGCTGCTCTGCTGGGAGTTGCTGTTAGGCACGTAATCTGTGGGGTTTAATTATTTATTTATTTTTCCTCCCAGTTATTTTGCCCTCTGAGATTCCAAACTCGCCACAGACCCACCAGAGAGAGTGTTTCCTGGTGTTTGGAAACTTCTCTCTTTTTAAAGACTCCCTTCCTGGGATGGATCTCCGTCCCTACCTCTTTTGTCTCTCTTTTTATCTTTTATATTTTGTCCTACCTCCTTTCGAACACAATGGGCTACTTTTCTGGGTGCCTGATGTCCTCTGCCAGCATTCAGAAATTGTTTTGTGGAATTTGCTTGGTGTTCAAATGTTCTTTCGATGAATTTGTGGGGGAGAAAGTGATCTCCCCGTCCTATTCCTCCGTCATTTTAGGACCGCCTCGGATTAGCTTTCTTGATTATGTTGTTCTCTCATTAGCTGCTGCAACAAACTGGGAGAAGAAAATCTAAAACATGGATTGGATCCTCTGAAGTTTGGATTTATCCTTAGCTTGGAAACTACACTCTGAGTGGACGCCCAAGGAAATGAGTGATATTTCTAAATTTCCACATAATAGGTTCAGTATAATCTTGGACATAATTTATTCTCTTAGCTAACTAAAACTAAGCAAAACCAAAATGTCTCTTTTCAGACACTTTTCTCTTAATTGTAAGCACTTGCATGGAAAGTTAATTTGTGTGGGTTTAATTTATTTACATATATTTACATTTGACTCATTAAAATCTTCCTTCCAAGAGTTGTTTTGCAACTGTTTGAGCATTTCAAGTCCTTTTGAAAAATGAAAATATTCTTTTTGCCAACTGAGAATAAATTTAGAAGCCTTAAACTTTGGATTGTGGTGTGACTAACTTCTAAATATGAGAAAATGTTTTGTGCTGTCCACTACTACATAGCCAACAAATAAAAACAAAGCTCCAAAGTAAGCAATCAAATCCTTCTCTCATATGTGCACCTTCCTATTTGCACCCACAACAAACCTTTATGAAATCCATAGAGTTAAGGTAAAAGTGACATGACCACACAAAAACTGGCAAGAAAAATGGAAGATGGACATAAATTTCAGTTCCATATTTGTGAATACTCAGTCACTTGTCCAAACATTTATTAAATACCTACTTTGTACAAGACATGAAATTAAACACCCAGATTTGTTATGAACTGTGCTCCTTGTTCTCAGAAAACATATCAACCAAAAGTTCAAGGTGTTACTTATTATTATGATGATACAAATTTATCACCCTTTAACCTTCCTGTATTGTTTTTTATCCCATGATGAGCTAATAGCATTTGTCATTTGATGAACCCTTACTTATCACTATGCTATATGCCTACTATGTCATATGTATCACTTCATTAAAAGTCTATGACTACACCTGTGGTACATGGAATAATGTTGATATGACCATTTAACAGAAGCCAGAGGCTGGGAAATTGATGAACTTTTCAAGGCCTGTCTGACTAGAAGGCTAACTCATTAAATTGTCCTTTTTCAAGTAGTTGAAAGAATCAAGATATCCTTAGAAGAAAGGACTAGGTGATAGAGGATTGTAGAGGATAATGTTTCATATCCTATCTAGATAATAGTGGTCTTTTGTAAGAAAAACATGATAGAACAGCTCCAGTGAAGCATACAGAAAAGATTCCTTAGTTATAGAACAAAGGCAGTGGGGCTATGAAACCAAATATTTAGAAGGAGGAATAATAGTTTAATTGCTTTGTTTGGACTCTTTTGATGAACAATCTAATGGCACTGAATGATTTCTGATTGTGTCCAAAGACATTTTAGCTGATTAAACTATGTTAATCTTTTAAATTCTGACCACTTAATAATGGCCAGTAAAGAAATCCAAATAATTAAAAAAGCTTTGCTTTACCTAAACCTTCAGTCTCACTGAAGAGTGAACATTATGATCTAAAGGAAAAAAAATTAATCCTATCAAATTCATTATCTACTCTTTTGCCTGAAACTGGATTGAACGAAAAAGATGCATTGTTGGATTCTGGATCAAGGATGATTTAGGCTTTAAAAGTTAGATCTCCAAACACAGAATTTGAAATATGCCCTAGGGAATGAGAAGAAGCTGTCACCTTTCACTAGGATAAGAGAAATAGTATTAGGAAACATTGTTTTTAAGAGACTCAAATAATTTTGACTGTCCCAAAGGGTTTTAGTCTTTGTAGTTTCATCCGTTTCCTTCTAGTAATGGTATTTATTGAAATAAATGCATGATCCTAAGTCCTGGGAATACCTAAAATCTGTGGTTATGTTGATCTATCTTTGATTTCACTAGAGTTTCCCATTATGTTTTAAATCTTAAAACATATGTATAATATGAAACATACTTATAATATGTCTAGTATTTTGAAAGTAAAAAATACAGCACGTCAGTCTGAGCTTATGACTGTTCCAAAGGAAATTACTCTAACGTTATTGAATCACTCAAAAAAAGTTTTTTTTTTATAGTAAAGTGATCAGATACCCATCTGGTTAACATGGACTAGTAGTTATTTTGTCACTTCATCATTTCACTTTGCTTTTTTAAGAAAGAGATGCTCAAGAAAGCATTTAAATACAAACATTTAACTTAAATACAAATTTAAGTAAAACTTTTAAAATCTCTTAAGAAACTAATACTTCATTTGCACTGGTTTAATTAATTGAACTATATATTAGCAATAACAAAAATAATATAATTTTGACATAGTTACAACAAAACAGCTTACTGCAACATATACTAGTATGGAAATTTTGCTTCCTGTATTGGTCAGAATAGGTATATCGATGCTGTGATAATAAGCAATCTTAGTGGCTTAAATAACAAAGGTTAATCTTTTGCTCACACCACCTTTTCACTCTCACACCACCTTCTTCTAAGTGGGAGACTCTGTGTTGTAATCATTCAGGGACCCAGACAGTTGAAGTAGCCACTTATTTGAAAATTGTTGATCTTCATGCCAGAGGCAAAAAAGAGCTTTAGAAGGTCTTACCCTTCTTATTAAATTCTTGACAATAGACTAAATTGTTGCCACTAGAATATGCATTACTTATACTCACAACTCATTAGTGAAAACTCATTATTCTTCTCTGCTTCCCCTTACATACTGTTAAAAAAAATTAAGGGTATTATATTTATAGTCTGGAAGTGGTAAAAATTAGTGAATGTAGAAAATTGTAACAGATGACTAATAATACTTCTACCTACTGCCAACTATTTGAATCACCTTCCTTCTTGCACATGAAATCAATTACTTCCTCTCCAAGAAAAATAACAAAAAAGCATTACTTGTTCCTTCAGGGTCAAAGCTGAGATCATTAGTTTATACATGCTTCTTTCTAAAAGAGGTTTGTGTTGGCTTTTCTAGATCCAGGGTCCTATGAACTAGAAAGAAAAGTTTTATACCATTAGAAAACTAATACTCAGCTAAAGAATCACAGTAAATATTTCCATTAATAAAGAGAAAGATTTGGAGGTGCACAGCAGTTTTACTGCTCTGCTGAATGTATAAAATCCCACTGATAAAAAAAATTTTAAGATCTCTTTTCCTAGGAATGAAGAATGTTGCTTAATGAAATTCTTTAACCAGCTTCCTGGAGCTCTCAAATTACATATTCTTTATGGCTCTTAGCTCCAGGTTCTGGGGTTTTCTATTTCTCATTATCCCCCTTGGCTGTATTTGAAAGAGCAATGGAGACTATGCTCTTGTTGGTGACTGAGCAGGTTTCTTTGCCTGCTTCCTACCTGTAGAAGTTTAAGGTCCTATGGGTCATTTTAGCTTTTAAGTAGTTGTAGTCCCTTTTAATCCAGATTTTAGGGGATTTTTTTGTTTTTTTCTCAGAATATCAGACCCAGAAATGTACTTGGTTTTTTATCTCTTTGAATCCAGTAAGAAGCATGCACCGATAGCCCAGCTATGGTTCTTTTTGTCATATCTATGTTATTTTCTTTCTGAACTTAAATGTAGTTATCTTCAGCCTAAGAAACTTTGGGTGGGAGAATGTCATTTTTTAACATCTTTCCAGGGAGCATTTTGTAGAACTGCTAGAATTTCTTCAATACCACATTAATTCAACCTGTTAATTCATTTAGATTTATAAAAAATGTCTACTCCTTACCACAGGGTGAGGTTTGATTGGCCTTTATCATCCAACATATTTTATAACTTTTTAAATTACTATTCTCTTTTGCAGTCGCTTTTTTTCCAGTGCTAGAAATCTGCCTATTTTGGACCTATCCTAATCTTTTACATTCTTGCTTACAAACTGATCATTTTCCCCAATTATTCTTGTATTAGTAATATCCTGTCAAATGCCACCACTAACAGCCATCACATATATTGACGAGCTGTTTTTCTTGTAAAGTTACAAGTTCTTATAGTACATTATCTGCATTTCAAGTTGCTACAGTTAACATTTTAACCAAATGCTGTACTTTTTGTACAACATAAACTACCATCTTTCTACCCTTCAATATAATATCACTCTTTCCTGTTTTTTTTTTTTACCAGCTAGTCAAAACAAGAACCATGCATTTTAGGTTTCATTACAGCAATACTGTACTTCTAGGGAAATTATTATCAATAAGGATAACTAAGCTCTGCTGCTGTAAGAATC
This sequence comes from Bison bison bison, assembly GCF_000754665.1. Lineage (NCBI taxonomy): Eukaryota > Metazoa > Chordata > Mammalia > Artiodactyla > Bovidae > Bison > Bison bison. The sequence goes on from NW_011494898.1 coordinate 1,053,639, forward strand.
ACTCTCTATGTTTCAGTGCTTTCAACAAGGAAGAGTTCTTTCTCTCTTTCTCCTCCCTACACTCTTCCTTCCTCCCTCTTTCTCTCTCTCTTTCTTTTTATTCTTTTTCTTTATTTCTTGCTACATTCATCATGAGTCAGCTGGAGGACTTTTCTCATTTAGTGAAGGGGCCACCATCTCAAATGCTTTCAACCTCTGTCCTGAGAGATAAAACAAGCTGCTCTTGAGGGCCACCAACAGTTAAATGCTCAACCCAGAAGGGGTTTCCTCTCATTGGTCAGAATTAAAACAAACAAACACACACTTGATCACAGAGAAAATATGCTCCAAAGAATGGAGAAAAGAAGTATATGTGGAACATTCTAATGGCAATCACAGTCTCTTCTCTCATATCTTATATTCAAAATATCCAGAATCTATTTTTCCTTTATCACTACAAACCTGGCCCTATATTATTTCAATAGCCTCCTGACCTTCTTTTTTGAAGTATTGTTATATAATTTCCCTGGCTAAGGAAAATCCCTTAAATTTAATTGGATAAGCTTTCAGTATTTCTTAGGTATAAGGCATTACTCTAGCTATGGGAGAAAGACTGATGTTAGAGAAAGGAGAGAACACCATATACAAAGATGAAGAAAAATTCCCTAACTGCTAAGAGTTTGTAATATTGAGTAGAAAGTTATGACTTCAAGAAGACACAAAGTCAAAAGAAACATTTGGAGTAATTTATTAGGTGTAGAATGCAAAATTGTAAATTTCAGAGTTGAAGAGATATTTCTCACTATTTTGTCTCCTTTTATTATTAAGTAAGTGAAGAACTCAAGGCTCAAAATGCAAAATTACCATAAAGTAGATGACTTCTACTGTGGGGTATGCTGGGATGGTATTTGTAGGCCAGTGGGAAAGGAGAAAAAAAAGTAAGATCAAGGAGTGTCTTGGATTAGAAGGAATGATACACTTTGGTATAAGAAATACCAGCAGAAAAACAGGGAGTGAAGACAGAATTGTTTCAGGCTAGAGTCATGCATTGGAGAAGGAAATGGCAACCCACTCCAGTGTTCTTGCCTGGAGAATCCCAGGGACGGGG
>NW_011494898.1:1054825-1054936 GCF_000754665.1 Bison bison bison
TCGCACAAAGTCGGACATGACTGAAGCGACTTAGCAGCAGCAGCAGCAGCAGAGACAATATACAAGGAAGTCAATGTGGGAGAAAGGACGTGCCATCAGGAGATGCAGTAA
>NW_011494898.1:1055036-1075417 GCF_000754665.1 Bison bison bison
CAGTAATCCATTAATCTTTGCATATTAGTGCTATTATTGTGTTATAGTTGGTCAGTCCATGGGAGCATCATGCCTAGAGGTATAGGCATGTACTTTGGCCTCTCTTGTGGGAAACAGCAGGACAGGTTAGGAACTAGGCAGGGATTTAGAACTTTGAGCTCAGTTAAGCAGCATTTCACTGTTAGCAAGCCCTTTGAGCCTAGCAGTCTCAGTCATAGTAGAAACCAAGCTTAGGATGGAAAGCCTTCCAGTCCATTGTTTCTGAGGATACTTAAATAATAGCTGAGTCATGACTGACTTAAAGGACTCCTAAACTCAAGTCTGCAAGTTACAGCAGGGTATTGAACTTTGGGATGGCAATGGCTGACAAAGTGATTTTTTTGATTATTGACAGGATTGTTGACAGGATCAAAGGAACAAAAAGTTTGATTGACTTTACTTTCTCTATTTTCTACTATACCATACTTTTGAAAAGATATAGAAAAGCAAAGGAAAAGGCAAACTAAAATAGTTAATTTGTTTAACTCTTTCTTGACATTTGCAAATATCTTAAACATGAAGGAATTGAGTTACCAAGGGTTTCAGAATTTTGCTCTAGGCAGGTCACTTCACATAGATGATGATTTGCTAAGGCACAGCTAGCGTCTGACTCTCCTGCTTGCCAAGACAGCACATCCACCTACTGTGCTGCCTCTCCCAATTTTAATTAAATGTACATATGTTCTTGTTTTGGTTTTGTCCTTTTTCTGTCTGAACTCATCATTTCTATGTTTGGACCCTGTTTATTGCTTTGGAATGTCCTTGGATTGGAATTTGATTATGGGATTTGGACTCAAATACACATTTGAATTCAAACCTACTTGGGCAAAGTGTTTAAAATTTCTAATGTATTTTTCTCAACTAGAGATAACAACACTGATTCAGGTATTCTATAAATAGTACCTATGATTCCTAAATGTGCCATTATATTAATTAAATACTTGGGTTACAAATTAAGGGAACACCTTGAGCTAAGTTAACAAAAGTGGAAATATTTTAGAAGGTCCTGGAATATGTCATGGAATTCAAGAAAAATGTGGGAAGGGATTTCAGGTTAGGGAGATGCCCTGAGAACAACAGCAGAAGGTATAGGTAAACTTCGATTCTAAGTTATGCCATCATGTAATCCACTCTCCCTTCCCAGGCAGTTTAGCAGTGCAGTTTCTCTTTTTTTTTTTTTTGGCGGGGCTGGGGGGTGGGGGATCTTATTGTGTTGAATCACTTATCTGGCACAAGTTGGTAGAGATGTAGTCACTAGCAGCTCAAAATTTGTTTCCCATAAATCTAAAAAGAAAAAGATTATTTGAAAATAACCTAAGAAGATAATTATGGCAGAAATTATTAATGGATTCTTTATGTTGCTCAATTTGTCTTGTGTGAGGAGCCTAATGACAAATTCCTCTTAATGTTTACATTGCAGAAGAACTTTATTTCTTTTCATCAAATGGATTGCCCTTATGACAGACAGTAAGACTATGTGTTGTATCTTGTGTATTTCTTTGCCTTTATTTCTACAAAGCTCAGAAACAAATCATATTCTCTCATTTTTTGGTAGCCCTCTTCAATCAGAAGTTTTGATGTTTCCCTACCATTACTATTTTCTTTTCCTGATGATAAATAATTTTTCTATTATTACCACCATTGAATAAAGTATTTCAAATGTGTTTGGGAGCAGATGTCATTGAAACAAATAGAAATTATTCAAAAAACAAAATGCTGAGGAATTACATTTTATAGGTATGCTAAATTAATGCTATATTTATTTACCATGATCTCTATGTAACCTATATAAATTCAGCTAAATTTGAACATCAACCCTACCTCGGTAGCAGATTGGTAATAAAATGCTCATATAGTTATATGTCCAAATATTGCTGTTTTTCCTCTATTCTCTAGTCTTCACTCTAGTCCCTAATATCTTTCTTGATGCTGTTAGTGAATCTGGCTATTGAATTTAGTGTGTTATTCTTCATTTAACTCTGGGTATTGACATACAGCAGGGCTCCCTGGTGGCCCAATGGTAAAGGATCTGCCTGCCAGGCAGGAGATGCTGGTTTGGTCAAGAAGATCCCCTAGAGGAGGAAATGGCAACCCACTCCATTATTCTTGCCTGGGAAATCTCGTGGACAGAGGAGTCTGACGGGCTATACTCCATGGTGTCACAAAAGTGTTAGACACCACTTAGTGACTAAACAATAACAACAACAACAAATTGAAATATAACATATTGGTCAAAAGAATGAATTAGTTAGCCTGATTTAAATTCTGCTCCTGATTTTGATATTTGCTAGCTATGTCACACTGGGCAAGTTATCTGAATTTCAGTTTAATATATCTATAAATATGAGATGTTAATATCCACCTAATCAAATTGTCATATAGATTAAGGTATTTCACATAAAGCATTTAGCATGACATAATGCAGAATCTAAGTAAACGGTAGCCATTATTATTATTATTATGGTAGTACATATGTACTTCTATGTACTGTATACTTCTGTAGATTTTTCTATTTCCAGTTATTTTGGTAATTTCTAAGGCTTTATAGGTTTTGCTTCAATTCATACTGATCCATTTATTTTCTCCACCTGTCATTGTGCTGCTCAGTACTAATCTTGTTTCTTTGTTTTGGTTTTGTTTGTTTGTTTTAGTCATACAGCAAAGCTTGTGGAATCTAAGTTCCCCAACCAGAGATGAACCTGTGCCCACTGTGGTGGAAGCATGGAGCTAACTGCTGGATCACAGGGAATTCCTGGTACTGACATCTTTTTTATTTGCTTAGAATTATTCCTTGCTGTTTGTTCTCATGGCATCCTGTACTTTTCACTGTATTGCATTTAAAACATGTTTATCATATATGTCTATCTTCTCAGATAAGTGTAAACTCCAGGTAGGAAAGGATCATGAAGGCCAAGTTCATGGCATAATGCCTGCAATGCAGTCAGGACTCATCAAATGTTTATTGATTTGAATTACATTTCTGTCACTTTCTCTGCTTTACACCTCACACATCCCTTGTCTTACCCAATCATGGCTAGTTTTTATATCTCTTCCTCCTTTAAGACCACTGCTTTTTCAACTCTCTCTGTGTGTTATAGTTGCATTGCTTTATTCTGAAATCCTTGGTTATTTTTATGAATCACTGAACAAGCAGGCTCACAGGAAATTCTGTCATTTGAGTAGGAAAGAACTGACTTTCTGCAGTGCCACTAGAAAGGGAGTTATCCCCGTGAAACAAATAAACCAGCCAAAAACCCATTTGTCTCGAGTGCCTGTATCCTGTCACTTTAAAGTTTTTCCAAGCAGCAGTCCAAAAGGGAGAACATTTAAGTCTATAGGCTGAGTCAAGACTGCTGTCTCAGCACTTTCACTTATAACCCTTTATTGCCCACTGTATGAGTTACAGTGGCACATTATCATCTTAACTGCCTTTTAATGGTAATGATGATGTCCTACAAATTGAGAAAAAGAGTTTGGTTGTTAATTCCTAGGAGATTATAGGCCCAATAACTGCTGTTATTAGTTCCAGGATGATTGCCAATAATGCAACATCACTTGGGCTCCACTATATGCAATCTTTAGAGTGCTGAGAATCATCTAAATCCCTAAACCATTATGTTTCACTTAGACCAAGACAACCATGATGACAAGAACAACTAGGGTTCAGTCAACAGATATTTACATTGGGAAATGTCTTTTTAGGAAAATATCTTTCTAGAAAATAAGACAGAGTTTCAGAAGATTAAGAAATGGTAGGAAAATAAATGCTAATCCTTTTTTTCCTGCTAGTTCATAACCCATTTTTTCATAAGCAAGATTCTGGAGCTTCAGGATCCTGTTTAATTGGTGACCTTAGCATTAAACCTCAGAAATCTCACAGTCACTCATGTATAAAATATAGAGATTTCTGTCTGTTCTGTTGATGCTGTCAAGTTCAGTTCATGTAAAGTATTGGTGTAAGCTCCAGTGATGTTCATAATGAAAATCAGCATCTTTGGTTATTCTAATTCTTTTTACTTCTGTCTGGGCTACATTAGCCCATACATATATGATATGAAGTCAATTATCCAGAAGGGAAAACATCAGAAAATCAAAAAATTCAGATTTTCTAAAGTAGTTTCTAGGATTTCTTGGTATATAAAACTGAAAAACAAAAACAAAAACAAAACTGGAAGTGTGTTACACTAGAAAGTCTGTGGTTTTGAAAGTAGGTACAGCTACTTTGCCATTTTTTACAGCTGAAGTTTTGGACGAGTCACCCTCTCTGAGGCTAATATTTATTTTGCTATAATATTGTTATGACTAAATAAGATAATTTATGAAAAACTTTTCAGAGCTTAGAAATTCAGCATAAGAAGGAAAGACAGAAAGGGAAGAGAAGAATGTATGTGTGGGTTAAGACTGACAGTAAGTTTAGTAGATTTTGGGAGTTCTGATGCAACAGCAATATGAAAAAATTCATTAGAAACAAAAAAGAAATTTGAAAGAAGTATTACTTTGTTCTGCAAGTCTTCTTCATTGTGCTAGAAAAATAGAAATGAAGATTTTAAATTGTTGGAATTACTTTTATTTCCAAACTGTGTTCCTTTGACATTGTCTTGAGGCTTGAGATTGATATAAACACTTATATGGCTATAAATATGTCTCTCTCCAACTCCCCCATTATTGATTAGGTTTATAAGGTTGCAAAGCAGAGAAAAATCCATGGTGCATAGGTATTGGTTTGACTTCAAAAGGTTGCAGGTACAAGTTCTTGCCCTTTCACTTTCTCATTTAAAAAACATCATTAAAGATGTTCTTTACCCTCTGATTTTCAGTGTTTATTCTATGAATTTTGGAAGATAATAACTCAGTTGTTATAGTGATTAAGTCAATTTATACATAAAAACTTGAAGCATGGAAATGTATTTTACATTATTTGCCAATATTGATATTATGAAATTGAATCACTAAAGAAGGTACCACAGGAACAAAGAGCAGCCCCGCTGGTTCTTCAGTGCTGTTGTCTGTGGGAGTTGCTACTCCACAGAAGAACTTGACAGGGACTCCATCTTTTTCTTCCCTGAGTTTTCATTTTATTATTTGTCTCTCTCGTTTTATACAACTTTCTAAAATTATTATTTAAAAAAATTTTTAGCTTCTGTTTCCAGCCTCCTTTCTCCTTAGGTCATAAATTATAATGTACAAGAAATGAAAATAAGAAAGCTACACTTTGGCAATTTTGTTCAGATATAGAACAATAATTTCTTCACTTATCCCAAAAGGCTTTACTTAATCTGTATTAATTATGTGTCTATAATTATGTGGCACATTCTATAAAGTAAGATGCACCATAATAGAATCGGGACTATTTTCTTAATTAATACATTGTTATGTTCTGTTTATTATAGTACAAGCCTGTTCTGAAGGAAAACTTTAAATAGAAACAGCCTTCCAGAATGAATAATTACAACTTAGTGGTTGTGGTTTCATCACTAAATCATGTCCAACTCTTGTGACCCCATGGACTGTAGTCTGCCAGACTCCTCTGTCCATGGGATTCTCCAGGCAAGAATACTGGAGTGGGTTGCTTTTTCGTTCTCCAGGGGATCTTCCCGACCCAGGGATCAAACCCACGGCTCCTGCAATACAGGCTGATTCTTTACTCTTGAGCCACCAGGGAAGCCAACTGCAACTTGGCTCCACCTATTTAAATGTAATTCTCATCCAAAAAAAACCACCTGCACAGGAACATCCAGAATAGTCCCAGCACTTGATAAAATAACTACCACAGGTTGGATGGGAGGTATGCCAAACGATCTCATATGTCTGTTATAGTTATACATACAATATGTAAGTTAATATAATCTATAACATATAAAATGCACTGATCTCATTTCAATCTCTGTCTACATCTATCTACTCCTTGGAAGGAAAGTTATGACCAACCTAAAAAGCATAGTAAAAAACAGAGACATTACTTTGAGAACAAAGGGCTGTCTAGTCAAAGCTATGGTTTTTCCAGTAGTCATGTATGGATGTGAGAGTTGGACTGTAAAGAAAGCTGAGTGCCAAAGAATTGATGCTTTTGATCTGTGGTGTTGGAGAAGACTCTTGAGAGTCCCTTGGACTGCAAGGAGATCCAACCAGTCCATCCTAAAGGAGATCAGTTCTGGGTATTCACAGGGAGGACTGATGTTGAAGCTGAAACTCCAATACTTTGGCTACCTGATGCAAATAATTGACTTATTTGAAAAGACCCTGATGCCAGGAAAGATTGAGAGCAGGAGGAGAAGGGGACAACAGAGGATGAGATGGATGGGATCACCAACTCGATGGACATAAAATTGGGCAAGCTCTGGGAGTTGGTGATGGATAGGAAAGCCTGGCATGCTGCAGTCCATGGGGTCACAAAGAGTCAGACATGACTGAGCAACTGAAGTGACTGACTGACTAGTCTTCTTAGAGCTGGGATAATGGAAGCCCTGGCTAACCTGGTGGAATCCAAAGTAGTTTTTTTTTTTTTTTTAAACTATACTTTTAGTAGAAACTAGGTCAATTTTCAGCCTAGCTCAAATTGTCCTGATAGCCTGAGTACAGACAACACTGGTACCAAGTGACTTAAAGTCCCTGACCACAGCTATTCCAACAAGAGATTACTCTTTGGCTTGCAGGCAGCCAATTAGATTGTCTTTCTTAGGAATTTGGATCTGAGGCACAGTTACTCTGCTCATTGTTTTCAGGGCACTTAAATGAGCCAGGGCTGACACAGTCTGCAGGCTATAAAAAAGTAGATCAGAAAAAAGCTGGTTTGTAGAGAAAAAGAGAAGAAAGCAGAGACATGGAGAGAAAAGCAGAAAATTTAAAAAAGAGCATACAGACCCTGAGAGTTGCTACTTTGGTTCCAGTTAACTTCTAATTCCTAGTTCTCTTCTTCTTCCTGTGATTAATTGAGATTTTCTTGAAACATTCCAACCACACCTTACTTCCCCTCATTTCACTTAGCTGGTATAACTGTGTTTCTTCTCCAGGTGATTCCTGACTAAGGAAACCTTATGCATGGGCAAGACCTGAACCATGCTTGATGGGAGACCACATTCATGGTGCTTAAACAAACCATTACTGTGGCAGCTTCATTTTGTCCTTTGTATGTGTGGAGAATTATTCCAAGAGAAGTGGGAGAAGGCTAGAGGCTGTTGTGTGGATAGGAGTGATCATTGTTCCTCTTTCCTCTATTATTCTTAAAGCTATAATGTTTTATTTGTTTCTCTAAAGATAAGTGTTCTTAAAATAAAATCTGTCTTTTAATATTTACATATTATTTTTACTGTTTTAAAATATTCTTTAGTCTCTTTTATTTATCTTACTTCAATTCAAAAGCTTTAATGAAAAATTCTGTAAAAATTCTTAGGCAATAATGGTTTAATAAAATTACCAGTTTTTAGAATTCTTTTCGGAGAAGGCAATGGCACCCGACTCCAGTACTCTTGCCTGGAAAATCCCATGGATGGAGGAGCCTGGTAGGCTGCAGTCCATGGGGTCGCTAAGAGTCAGGCACGACTGAGTGACTTCACTTTCACTTTTCACTTTCATGCATTGGAGAAGGAAATGGCAACCCACTCCAGTGTTCTTGCCTGGAGAATCCCAGGGATGGGGGAGCCTGGTGGGCTGCTGTCTATGGGGTTGCACAGAGTCGGACACTACTGAAGCGACTTAGCAGCAGCAGCAGCAGCAGCAGCAGCAGCAGCAGAATTCTTTTAGGCTGTGCCTGACTGTGCATATAACTAATGAATATTAACAGAAAAAATATAGTAGGATAAATCCAAGAGTAAATAGTGTACTTTCCTCTCTGTGTATTTTCTATGCCTAACCTTCAGGATTTTCACAACATCTTAAGCTTGATCTGTTATCATTTATTAAGCTGTTTTATCAATTCCACAATCATGTGTTTTTAGAAACAAATGAAACAGTTATTCTGTCAGATGTAGTGTTTTACTGGTGTCATGGATATTTAGTAATTAATTATACATATTTCAATAATGTTGGGAACATGATCTTTTGGTACATATATTATTCTAGCTATTTAGATAATAATGGTAAAGTACTAGGCTGTGAGTGAAATAAGACAAGAGTAGTACAACCAGTGGGCTTCCCTGGTGGCTCAGTCAGTAAAGAATCCACCTGCAATGTGGGAGGCCTGGGTTCAATCCCTGGGTTGGCAAGATACCCTGGGGGAGGGCATGGCAACCCACTCCAGTATTCTTGCCTGGAGTATCCCCCTGGACAAAGGATCCTGGCAGGCTACAGTTCCTGGGGTCGCAAAGATCTGATTGAGTGACAAAGCACAGCAAGCACAGCACACTACTACCAGTAGCACAAAAATCCATTATTCTGTAGTGCATAAGATATTGCATTTTCACTTTAATAAATCATCATTTTGGCAACATGGTGAATTTGTTGTTCAGGTGAAGACTAAGCCAAGCTTTGAGTCATTTCTCGATATCACTTAATGAGAAGAGGAAAATGATTATTCTGTAAAAGTGTTCATGTGAGTTGGACATAGTTTAGGGAGAAAATTCCTCCATGTGATATACACAACAGTTTTCAAACTGTCTCTGTTTCCATTGTTTGCCCATCTATTTGCCAGGAAGTGATAGGACCAGATGCCATGATCTTAGTTTTTTTGAATGTTGAGTTTTAAGCCAGCTTTTTCACTCTCCTTTTTCACTTTCATCAAGTAGCTCTTTAGTTCCTCTTCACTCTCTGCCATAAGGGTGGTGTCATCTGCATATCTGAGGTTTTGATATTTCTCCCAGCAATCTTGATTCCAGCTTGTGCTTTATCCAGCCTGGCATTTTGCATGAGGTATTCTGTATATAATTTAAATAAGCAGGATGACAATATACCGCCTTGATGTACTCCTTTCTTAATTTGGAACCAGTCCATTGTTCTTTGTCCAGTTCTAACTGTTGCTTCTTGACCTGCATACAGATTTCTCAGGAGGCAGGTAAGGTGGTCTGGTATTCCCATATCTTGGAGTATTTTCCACAGTTTGTGATCCACACAGTCTGTGATCCACACAGTCAAAGTCTTCAGCATAGTCAATAAAGCAGAAGTAGGTGTTTTTCTGAAACTCTCTTGATTTTTCTGTGGTCCAATGGATGTTGGCAATTTGATCTGTGCTTCCTCTGCCTTTTCTAAATCCAACTTGAACATCTGGAAGTTCTCAGTTCACATATTGTTTAAGCCTGGCTTGGAGAATTTTGAGCATGCAATTGTGTGGTAGTTTGAAACAAACAAACAAAAAAGATACCCATGTTCAAGGGCAAAGGAGAAGCCCAACAAGATGGTTAAAGTGAAAGTCACTCAGTCGTGTCCAACTCTTTGCGATCCCATGGACTATACAGTTCATGGAATTCTCCAGGCCAGAATACTGTAGTGGGTAGCCCTTCTTTTCTCCAGGGAATCTTCCCAAACCAGGGACCAAACCCATATCTCCCACATGGCAGGTGGATTCTTTACCAGCTGAGCCACAAGGGAAGCCCAAGAATACTGGAGTGGGTAGCCTATCCCTTCTCCAGGGGATCTTCCTTACTCAGGAATTGAACTGGGATCTCCTACATTACAGGCAGATTCTTGATCAACTGACATGTCAGGGAAGCAGGAGGGGTGAAATCGTGTTTAGGATCAAGCCCCATACCTGACAGAGACACTCAGAGGGCTCAAACAAAACCTTGTGTGCACCAGGACCCAGAGACTCCACAGAGACTGAGCCAGACATGCCTTTGAGTGTTTGAGTGTCTCCTGCAAAGGCATGGGTCAGCAGTGGCCTGCCATGGGGACAGGGGCCCTGGCTGCAGTAGACCTGGGTCACACAGCATGTGGCATAAGCCCTTTCGGAAGAGGTTGCCATTAGCCTCACCACAGAGCCACTGAGCAGATGACCCAGAAACCACAGAACAATTATACCAAAGAAATTCTTGCACTGTTAAGAAAGTTCTGGGTCCCACAATACAAGTCCCAACCTGGGAGCCCAGCAAAGTGACTGAGAACCCCCAGTGAATTTGATTTTGGAAGCCAGTGAGATTTGATTACAGAACTTCCACAGGACTGGGGAAACAGACTCTTGGAGGGCACAAACAAAACCTTGTGCATACCAGGAGCAGGGAGAAAGGAGCAGTGTCCCCACAAGAAACTGAGTCAGACTTCTCTGTGAGTGTCTAGGAATCTCTGGTGGAGGCTTAGGTAGACAGTTTGGCCTCAGGCCAAACAACAGGGAGGGAATACAGCCCCAACCATCTACAGAAAACTGGATTAAAGATTTACTGAACATGGCCCTGCCAATCAGAATAAGACCCAGTTTCCCTGTTAGTCTTTCCCATCAGAAAGCTTCCATAAGCCTCTTATCCTTATTTCACTCTCTGCCTCAGTCCAAATCTAGACTTTACAACTGAACAGTCTCAAAGGAAGATGTGAAACAGTAGAGATGATAGTGCCCATGTGAAAAAGGAAGATTAATTCTCCTGCTATTTGCTGGCTTTTCTATTCACTAGGAGACATACAAAAGTCTATTTCTTAAAATCTGATTATTTCTTCTTCTTAAAGAGGAATTAAAATGGGATTTCAGAAAAGGGTGTGTTTTCCTTCCCTAAGGGCCTAAAGAGAGAAATCATTATGTAAAGATGTAACTGTGATTATATCTGAGTTATCAGATTATAGATAATATTTTTTCTTCTAAAAGGCCAGATAATAAATGTTATAGGCTTTGATGGCCATCTCCTGTCTCTGTTACAACTAAGAAACCCTCTGGCTGTAGCAAGGAAACAGACATGGACAATAGGCTAAAAAAAATGGGTATCATTGTTTTCCAGTAAAACTTTACTTAATAAAAATAGGCAATGGGTTGAATTTGTCCCAAGGCTATAATTTTCCAATCCCTCTTTTAAATAATTGTCCATATTTTTCCAAGTTTCTACAATATGCATGTATTGTTTCTGTAAATGTGCACACATATACAATGAACTGTAGAACAAAAAAATTCTAAATTGATTTGCTGATTGTAGCTGTTTTCGTATCTTTAGTGCTGTAGAGTGTTTCTTCCTATTCATTCCACAGGAGACTATCGGTGATGTGAATCATCCTTAGCAGAAATCTTGGTAAATTGTTTGCCTTAGTAATTTGTTGTAGCTCTTTGGATAGAGAGAAGAAACCTCTCTTTTCATGATTACTTCTGATAGGTTTTATTTTTGTCTCTGTATTACTCAAAGGAATATGTGAGCAGTGGTTGAAAGAATATCCCAATTATATTGTGCTTAGAGCATCTGCAGAGTTGGTCCTGGAGGCTTGGGCAAGGGAAATCACAGCTGTGAGGCTTTGCTCCTGCTCCTAGCACAGATGCCAAAGCAGATGGAAGGGCAGGGATCATCTGCAGAAAGGCTCCAGATCTCCAATGCGGGTGGAGAGTGAAAGGCATAGCGGACATCGTTGAAATGGCTAGATTGATGGGCTCTATACTCCCAGGAGCAGCAAAGGCGACAAACTTTCCCCACTTCTGTGCCTCAGACAGACATATGATGGATGGTGTACATGCAGTAGTCTTCAATCCCTTTACAGCTGTGATTCCCTATTTCAACAGACGCTCATTTGGTGCCCTGCCTCGAAATTGTTTTGATGCTGTTTGTATTTCAAATGCTTAGGAAAACATTTCTATTAAGGTTGCATGCCAAATATAAGGCTATACTAAATAGCAAGAAGGAAGAAGTAAATTTAGTGCTGCTAATCTGCAAAGGAAAATATTAAATATAGTCTCTCTGGAGAGTAGCACTTTGCATGTTGCTGTGCTAAATTTACTGCAGGACTATAAGTGTTAAAACATCAGCTGTGTAAATGGGTTGTAGGGTGGCAAAAGGTTGACAGGATGATTATGCTTGAGGGGCCACTGTTATGTATGTCCTTTGGACAGAAGTTTGGAAGAGCTTCCCAGAGACACTAATTAATTCTGCCCCAGAGAGAGGGGATGGTAACCAGCAACCCAGTGGGAGGCTGAGCTAGAGAGCTCTGTCTCAGGTCAGAGGACCAGGAAAACACTTCAGGATATATCCAACTTGATCCTCTAGAGAAAATCTCTTCAATCTTACTTCAGGTTACCAAGTTTTTGGCCTCATGCAAAACATTTCATCTTGTGCAATTTCAGCAGTTCTTATCTTTGAATAAACTAATAGGATGAATCAAACAGCTCAAAAGACTAGTAGTACCTCATTCTTTTAAAATGCTGATAATAGTTTAGGAATATTATTTCTCAGACTCTCGTAATTACCAAATCTCTTTCTTGTACACAGTCCTCAATTGTATCTCATACAGCTCCATTCATAGGACTCGTTGGATTTTTTTTTCTGCCTAAAATTCCTAAACAGGGATAGACCTGGTAGTGGAAAAAAAATTTGTGAGAAATAGTGCCATCCACAAGCCAAAATGACCATGTAGTACTTAGAAATAGGAAACAATGTAGATTTTCAATGGGTGAGGGTTTTTTTTTGGTTGAAATTTCTATTCTAGGTTTTTTTTTTTTTTCTTTTTTCTTTTATTGTTTCAGGTATAATTTGTTAAGGAATATGTAGTTTTCTTATAACACTTTGAAGATAGGCAATATTTATTAGGTGTTTGTTTTGTACAGGCATTGTATAAATCCTCTGTATAAACTATCTGATTTATTTTTTCTTGACTTAGGAATAAGTATGAGGTTAAAGTTATGAAACTTATGTAAGAAATATTTATACAATTGAGAATGCATATTGTAGTATGTTGTGAAGTGTTTGGGAAAAAAGTTAGTTTGGATATGGTTGGGATATAGCTATAGTAATGCACGTACTTGATACTGTGATTGAATTTGTTAATCGTAAGTGCTCCAGTATTTTTCTCTCACCTATTTAGTATGTCTTTGAGGCTGTGAGGTAATAGGTGGGACTAAGGAGAGAAAAGAGGAAATGGAAGGAGAGAATAAAGAAGAGGTCAGAGAGGGAAAAAGAATTGAGTATCAAATTAGTGACACAGAAAGAATTTCGGAGGAATGAGTGAATACGTATCTGAAAGAATATAATAATATATAGGTAAAGATTAACCATAGAATAGGACAAATGATTTTATAAGTTTGGAGCATAATACATTTTAAAATAAAAAATTAAACATACAAATGAATTTTTATTATGTGCCCTTTGATTAATAATATCTTTATTCATTTGAAAAATATTGAAAGTCTTTATTTGAAATTTAACTAATCGGACTAAAATTATTAATTTATCTATCCTTTCCACACATAGATAGCTGTTTTAGAATGAGAATTGTTTGATGCATGAAAGTTTGGTGTGATAACTGGCATTGTACTAATTTTGTCTCTCTATAAATTTGACCTAACCATTTAAGCATATTATGACAAAATTATTTTATCTATGAATTGGGGTATTTAATACTTATCTTCCTTTAACTTATTTCACAGTGACATGGTCAGGATAAAAAAAAGAAGCTTCCAGAAAATTATTTAGTTTTCACAACAGTATCAGAATTTATGAAGTATATTTTATTTTATCTATATGATAAATAAATTTTTTGAAGACTGGAAAATGATTATGATATAACATTAAAGAAATAAGATCAGACTACAACTGTAATAAACAGTTGCCTCCTAAGCATTGAGCTGCTATTCTCTTTTCCAGAGCACTCAGCCTTATTTGGGAATCTAGGTTAATGTTGGAGCATGTGATCTTGTTGTTAGCTGTTCTGTCACTAAGTCGTGTCTGCCTCTTTGCAACCCCATAGACTGCAGCATGCCAGGCTTCCCTGTTCTTCCCTATCTCCTGGAGTTTGCTCAAACTCATGTCCATTGAGTCAGTGATGCCATCCAACCATCTCATTCTCTGTTACCCCCTTCTCCACCTGTCCTCAATCTTTCTCAGCATCAGGGTCTTTTCCAATAAGTTGGCTCTTTGCATCAGGTGGCCAAAGTATTGAAACGGTAGCTTCAGCATCAGTTGTTCCAACGAATATTTAGGGTTGATCTCCTTTAGGATTGATTGGTTTGATTTCCTTGTTGTCTAAAAGACTCTTGAATCTTCTCCAGCATCACAATTTGAAAGCATCAATTCTGAAGGTGCTCAGCCTTCTTTATGGCCCAAGTCTCACATCCATACTTGACTACTGGAAGAACCAGTAGCTTTGGTTTTGGTTGAACCAATAGCTTTGACCAGATGGACCTTTGTTTGCAAAGTTATGTCTCTACTGTTTGATATGCTGTCTAGGTTTGTCATAGTTTGTATTCCAAGGAGCAAGCGTCTTTTAATTTCATGGCTGCAGTCATTGTCCTCAATGATTTTGGAGCCCACGAAAGTAAAACCTGTCAGTATTTCTACTTTTCCCCCATGTATTTGCCATGAAGTGATGGGACCAGATGCTATGATCTTAGTTTTTTGAATGTTGAGTTTTAAGCCAGCTTTTCACTTTCCTCTTTCACCCTCAGCAAGAAGCTCTTTAATTTCTCTTCATTCTGCCATTAGAGTGGCATCATCTGCATATCTGAGGTTTTGATATTTCTCCCAGCAATATTGATTCCAGCTTGTGATTCATCCAGCTTGGCAGTTTTCATGATGTACTCTGCATATAAGTTAAATAAGCACGGTTACAGTATACAACCTTGATGTACTCCTTTTGCAGTTTTGAACCAGTCAGTTGTTCCATGTCTGGTTCCAACTGTTGCTTCATGATCTGTATCCAGGTAAAAATTCTTTTATACAAATAACTTTTCTCCTTCTAGTACATTGTGGTATACAAAAGTGAAACTTACAAATGGTGCAGTCTTATTGTTCCCATAAAATAAGTCAATTAGGAAGTGATGCTGACAGATAGAAGAATGGAACCAAGACAATCACACAACCAGAAGTCTGGTCAAACATGATTTAAGCTTATCCTTCCTCTGTGCTCAGTCACTCAGGCATGTCCAACTCTTAGCAACTCCATGGACTGTAGCCATGGTTACAGGAAGGACAGGCTACACTGTCCATGGGATTTTCCCAACAGGAATACTGGAGTGGGTTGCCATTTCCTCCTCCAGGGCCTCTTCCTGACCCAGGGATCGAACCCAGGTCTCCTGCAATGCAGGCCGGTTCTTTACCCCTGAGCTAACAGGGAGCCCTGCTGCTGCTGCTGCTGTGTCGCTTCAGTCGTGTCCGACTCTGTGTGACCCCATAGACGGCAGCCCACCAGGCTCCCCCATCCCTGGGATTCTCCAGGTAAGAACCCTGGAGTGGGTTGCCATTTCCTTCTCCAATGCATGAAAGTGAAAAGTGAAAGTGAAGTTGCTCAGTCGTGTCCGACTCTTAGTGACCCCATGAACTTCAGCCTACCAGGCTCCTCCATCCATGGGATTTTCTAGGCAAAAGTACTGGAGTAGGGTGCCATTGCCTTCTCCAAATGGGGAGCCCTAGGCCTTTCTAATTACATGGAATTAACTTGTTTTGAAATAAGATAAGGTTTCCTTCGTAGCTCAGTCCAATAAAGAATCCACCTGCCATGCAGGGTCTGCCTACAATTTAGGAGTCTGGGGTTCGATTCCTGGGTCCAGAAGATCCCCTGGAGAAGGAAATGGCAACCTACTCCAGTATTCTTGCCTGGAGAATTCCATGGACAGAGGAGCCTCATGGGATCCAGTCCATGGGGTCACAAGAGTTGGACACGACTTAGCGACTAAACTACCACCATATCTGAAAGTGAAAAGAGAAGAAAATGTAGCATTTCTAAGAGTGATCTTTTCAGTCTACGGTCTGAAATCCACATTGACTGAGAGGTTGTTGATTTGGAACTTGAAGATTTGGGAAAGCCAAATTCTCTAACACGTTAATATCAGCACTAACAGTTGTAGGGAGATTGATGATCAAGTAGAATGTAAGATTGGGGCTTGTGTAAAATCACCTTTGAAGTATTTTCTTTTAAATCTTCTTTGCTTGAAAAGGTAACAATCAGTCTCATTCTGGAGGTTCAATTTTGAAGTGAGAAGAAAACAAGTAATCTGTCCTATGGTTTAAAATTGCTTTTAGGTGGACTTCTGCTCTGACCATCCTGAAATAATGGAAACTAGTCTAGGCTTCCTGACATAAACTCCTATATAAACCTGGAAAAAACTATAGAAAGCTTGAGTTTCAGGCTTTTTACAATAGACAGTGGAGGATTATAATTCCTAAGAAAAGGGTGGTACACATAATTGCATAGGATTTCACCCTGGATGTACATTTTGGACCACAGTTCAGGGGAATGCATTTTGGTGATCTCACTGAACTGAGAAATTAGAAATTTGAATTTGTTACTGCTAAAGGAGTTCACTTAAGTGTGGTTAGAGTCCCAGAAAAGTCAGAGGTACACAGATACAGAGCTCTCCCAAATTGTCATTGTTAAACAACAATGACAGTTGGACATGCTAAGACATGTCCAACTCTTTTGAAACTGCCTGGACTGTAGCCCACCAGGCACACATGTCCATAGGGTTATCCAGGCAAGAATATTGGAGTGGGTTGCCATTTCCTCTTCTAGGGATCCTCTCACTCAGGAATTGGACTCACATCTCCTGCACTGGCAGGTGAAGTCTTTACTGCTGAGCTACCAGAGAGGCCCCAAATTGTCATGGCAGTAGCATTAATCCTTTGGATGAACACTAAGGTCATATATATAAGCAGAATTTTTGTAAAACATGGTGGAGAAAAGCTAGTGGAATCATTAGCTAAACAGAAATTCCAGTGCTACTATAGTACTGGAAAATGTAGGTCTGATAAGACAGCGAAGAGAGACCTTGACATTTGGTTGAGACCTCCAAAAAGACATGTATTATGAATAGAGTTATTCTAGCCCTGAACTGTGTCACACTAAAACCTCTTCAAAAAGTGAAGAAAAAAAAAAAGTCAATGTTGATCTGATCATAAATTAACTGCCCTCAAAAACAAAACTCAAAATTAAAAAAAAAGAGAAAACAACAAAACTCCACACTCATCAATGTATCATTCACAGTGTCTGGAACACAATAAAAATTGTTAAACCTATGTAAAATGTTACTCAATAATTATCCAAATCAAGAAAAATAAGTAAATAAAATACCGTAACAGAAATGTTAATATTAATGGACATGGGCTTTAAAGTACTTATTTTAAATATTTAAATGATATAAAGGGAAAATAAGCATAATAAATGAACAGGTAATTTCAGAGAGCAATAAAAATGAAAAAAGGAATTAAAATTCTGGAACTGGAAAAACAGCTTGTGAAAATGAACTATGCTTCAGTAATTTGTTAAAAAAAAAAAAATCAGTTAGTCCAATATGTATACATTTGAAATCTGAGAAATAGAGAAATAGGGGAAGGAAATTTTTGAAGAAATAATGGCTGAAAAATATTTCAAATTTTATGATAAATGTTAACCTTTCAGGAAAAGAAGCTCAAGGAATACTGAATAGAATAAACATAAAGATACTTACATCTAGACACACTATAGTGAAAAGGTCGAAAATATTTAAAAAATAATTTTAAAAAGAGACAGAAAAAAAAAACATCAATCAATAGAACACTGATAAGTAATCATATTGGTTTATCATAAAAGCAATGGAAAGTATAAGACAATGGGAAGGCCTTCTTTTAAATGCCAAGATAATATGTAAATTTGTCAGCCTAGACAATGCCTTCAAAAAGGAAGGCAAAGTGTGAGAAATGGTAACTGCAGGTGAATATGTTTATCATATTTATTGTTTTTTAATTAGTTTTTAATTTTTAAAAGATAATTTTGTGTCTGAAATAAAAACAAAGTATTATGGAATTTGTAGCATGTGAAAAAATAACAATATTACCAAAAGTGGGAATGTAAGAGAAAAATATTATTTTTAAAAATATTTTTTCTGCCTGAGTTTCTGGGTCTATATCTTCTTAATTTTCATATAATTTAGCAAATGTTATACAATATTTCTTCAAATATTTTCTTCTATCCTTTCTCTTTACTATCCTTTTGCACCTACAATTATATTATCTATTATACAACTTGACACTTACCCACATGTCATTAATGTTCTGTTCATTTTGTCCAGTATTTTAAGCTTTCCTCTGAGTTATAAATTTTGGATCATTTCTTTTAATATATCTGCATATTCACCGATTTCCTTTGTCTAAAGTCTCTGATTTGTAAATCATGTCCATTATATTTTCTTTGTAGTTATTATATTTTTCATCTTTAGAAGGTCTCTTTGGGACTCTTAAATCTTCAGTTTTTCTTTTCATCATGTTCATATTTTCATCTATCATTTTGAATATTTTTTGTTTGTTTTTAATTTAAATTTATTTATTTTAACTGGAGGCTATTACTTTACAATATTGTATTGGTTTTGCCATACATCAACATGAATCCGCCACGGGTGTACACGTGTTCCCAATCCTGAACCCCCCTCCCACCTCCCTCCCCGTACCATCCCTCTGGGTCATCCCAGTGCACCAGCCCCAAGCATCCTGTATCCTGCATCGAACCTGGACTGGCAATCCAGGTTGAATATTTTAAATTTATTTATAATATATGTTTTAATATCTGTTTCCATTAATTTTACCTTATGTGAAATTCTTGGAACTGTTTAAATTGTTTGACCTTCCCCATGATTTGAATTATATTTTCTCACTCATTCACATTCTAGATAATATGAACTACACATTATTGGCTGCTGAGATATTCCTTTAAATACCGTTGAATTTGTTTTGGATTGTAGTTAATTGCATGGAATTAGTTTGATCCTTTTGAGTCTTGGTTTTAAGATTATTCAGGCAAATCCAAAGGAGCCTTTATTTTAAGGTTAATTTGGACTCTTTTTAATGCCATTATATTTTGACGACTCTACCAAATGTCCCCTGTATTAGGAAGCCTTTCCACTAAGTATTATCAGGCCTGTGTGAGCCCAAAAGATTGTTCTGCTTATTTTCCTTTGTTCTTTCCCTAACACTTTGGTGTAGATTAGTGCTCAGCTCAATCTAATTAGTGGTCATTTCTAATCTAATTAGAACTCAAGAATTCTTCTCTGCCTCAATCTGGAGCTCTTTTTCTCTTTACTTCTCCATCTCTTTTAGAATAATTAGGCAAAACAAGTTACAAGATATATAAAGTTTGGGAATGAAGAAGTAAAGCTCTCTTCATTAAAAATAACATGATTATCCAGGCTGGCACAGAGCCTGGATAAGAGTGGGGTTTGGGGGAGAACGGATACATGTATATGTATGGTTGAGCCCCTTTGCTGTTCACCCGGAACTACCACAACATTGTTATTTGGCTACACCCCAATAGAAAATAAAAAAGCTTAAAGTTAAAAAAGAAAACATGACTATCAATTTATAAAATCCTAATTATTTTAGAAAAAAGGTACTAAAACCAATAAATGAGTTCGGTATGTTTGTAGAATACAAGTTCTACAAATAAAAACTGTATTTCTATATACTAGCTACAAACAATTGGAAATTTAAAATTAAATAAATAATACAATTTATAATAGCATTTGTTTAGTCACTCAGTTGTGTCCAACTCTGCAACCCCATAGACTGTAGGCTTCCAGGCTCCTCTGTCCATGGGATTTTCCAGGCAAGAATACAGGAGTAGGTTGCCATTTCCTTCTCCAGGATATATTCCTGACCGAGGGATGGAACCTATCTCCTGCATTGGCAGACAGATTTTTTACCTCTGAGCCATCAGTGAAGCCTTATTCTAAGAATATATAGATAGAGAGATAGATTAGATATTGTGAGATAACCACTTTGTGTATGTGCATCAGTTCAGTTCAGTCGCTCAGTCGTGGCCGACTCTTTGTGACCCCATGAATCGCAGCACGCCAGGCCTCCCTGTCCATCACCAACTCCTGGAGTTCACCCAGCTCACGTCCATCGAGTCAGCGATGCCATCCAGCCATCTCATTCTCTGTTGTCCCCTTCTCCTCCTGCCCCCAATCCCTCCCAGCATCAGAGTCTTTTCCAATGAGTCAACTCTTCCCATGAGGTGGCCAAAGTATTGGAGTTTCAGCTTTAGCATCAGTCCTTCCAAAGAAATCCCAGGGCTGATGTCCTTCAGAATGGACTGGTTGGATCTCCTTGCAGTCCAAGGGACTCTCAAGAGTCTTCTCCAACACCACAGTTCAAAAGCATCAATTCTTCGGCGCTCAGCCTTCTTCACAGTCCAACTCTCACATCCATACATGACCACAGAAAAAACCATAGCCTTGACTAGATGAACCTTTTTTGGCAAAGTAATATCTCTGCTTTTCAATATGCTATCTAGGTTGGTCATAACTTTCCTTCCAAGGAGGAAGCATCTTTTAA
>NW_011494898.1:1075517-1084357 GCF_000754665.1 Bison bison bison
ATCACTGCAGATGGTGATTGGAGCCCAAGAAAATAAAGTCTGACACTGTTTCCACTGTTTCCCCATCTATTTCCCATGAAGTGATGGGACCGGATGCCATAATCTTCGTTTTCTGAATGTTGAGCTTTAAGCCAACTTTTTCACTCTCCACTTTCAGTTTCATCAAGAGGCTTTTGAGTTCCTCTTCACTTTCTGCCATAAAGGTGGTGTCATCTGCATATCTGAGGTTATTGATATTTCTCCCGGCAGTCTTGATTCCAGCTTGTGTTTCTTCCAGTCCAGCGTTTCTCATGATGTACTCTGCATAGTAGTTAAATAAGCAGAGTGACAATATACAGGCTTGATGGACTCTTTCCTATTTGGAACCAGTCTGTTGTTCCATGTCCAGTTCTAACTGTTGCTTCCTGACCTGCATACAAATTTCTCAAGAGGCAGATCAGGTGGTCTGGTATTCCCATCTCTTTCAGAATTTTCTACAGTTGATGTATGTGCATTTGTATATATATATATATATATACATACTTTCTGTATATACCTATATATGTACGTATATACTATATGTATATTTACACACTTTCTCTATATATTTTTGCATGTACATATATGCTATGCATACTATATATACATACATAATATATATTATATTCTTATGATTAGGTGTGTGATGTGTGTGTGTAATCACTGAAATGTGAGCTTTTTATTCTCTTATGTAAAATGTTGTGAGTTGTGATAGCTATTGTGAACAATTGAGTAAGAATCATTTTTCTTATACTCCTCTTCACCACACACTCTTTCAAAGTTAGACTCTTAATGTCCTTTTTAACATTATAGCAGATTTCATCGACTGGCTTGGGGTGGTCAGGAATTTGCGTTAACTGAATCTTTTTTCAGTGAGTTTTTGCTTCTCTGATATTACCATTTGATCTGAAATTCAGAGACTATGAATAATTTGATGTTCCTACAGCATATCTTAAAAAATAGTAGAACAAAATTTGAACTGCCAAAAAAAAAAGATAAGATCCTGTGAATCTTGTAGAATCCAAACACAGCTCTCTAGAATCTGGGTCACATTGTTCTGTTCCTATCCACTGCCTCTGAATCTCACTGAGTATCAGCTTTGTTCTCCCTCAATTTGATTCTGATATTTCATGTATACAGATATCCTGCATTTGCTAAGTTTCTCCTCTACTTATGAGTCCAGCCAAGACTGGAATTTTTTCCTCAGTTGCAACCCCAAGATTTATAAGAGAAAGAGTATATTTGGCTAAATTTAGGTCCGATTTGCTCCATGGGCTCAATCACATATGACGGCACACCTATCAGAAAAAGAGGTCACTGTGAGCTGGACAGGCCACCCTAAAGGAATTTTCAACTGCAGCCCAAACCAGAAAAACACTAAGCCATAGTCCTATAACTTAAATACAAGCTTTCAAAACATAGCAAGATGTGGCTATGCTATACTATACATGATGGTAATTCTTTTACTTAGAGTTCAATATATGCACTCTAATTTTTTTAGTAGAAATTTTTAAATAAATGGTAAATTTAGTCATACACATTAGATTCAATGACAAAAGGAGCACCAAAATCAAATAGTATTTCACTGAACAATCCTTTGGGACTAAGAATAGCAATCACTGTACGTGAAAAAGAAATTCAGGACCTTGAAAATTGCATCCCTATAGCAAAAATGAATGGAGAGAAGTAAATCCACTAGACATAAAAATGAAAGAATCAAAAGACCTGAGAAATGTGTCACTCCTAACATCAGTCACCTGTGTTTTTTAAGGTTTAAGTCCTGATGCCCAACTGACAGAGATTCTCTGATTGTGTTTGATACAAATGTATTAATATTTCCTGATTACTGAAAAGAATCTTTGGGGAATGTGGCTGAATAAATGTTTTGGGGATGGCATGATTTTCAAATAAATTAGCACACAACTCTTATTTCAAAATGGAACACTAATAATAACGTGATGTGAATTTTTTTCATTTATGTGGATCCTGTTTGCAAATGACCCCTGGGAGCAAAGCCCACATGTCTAACAAATAGAAGTTAGACACTACTATGAGCATATAGACTGACTACTGAGCGTCTAGTGAAGAAAGAGGAGTTTTAAGAAATTTGATCAGTAAGCCTATGAATTTGGGATTCATAGGCACAAATTGAAAAAAAAAAAAAAGGCTGGAGCTGCTACTAAAAGCTTTGTATTAGGGAAGCACTAAATTTCTCTCATTCCATGTGGCACTGATATATTTCAGAATTTCCTGTAGGAACTTCTCTCTCAGATGAATGAAGAATGTACTGTGAGTAAAATTACTAAGACATAAAAATGAGGTTAATAAGTGAAAGGATAGGGTCTCATAAATGGCCTATGAAGTGGAGGATCATAGACCAACCAACTGCTATATGCAACTGGGCACATTTTCATGCTATTCAGTATAAATTTATTTATATTATCACATAAACCTTAAAAAATCATGTGTTATTCATCAGACTATAAAGCTCCTTGACTTACTATTTAAGGCACAATGGACAATGTTATAGTATTTTTCTTGGTAGTTGTTCAATTGCTCAGTTAGGTCTGACTCTTTGCGACCCCATGGACTGCAGCACACCAGGCTTCCCTGTCCTTTCCCATCTTCTGGAGCTTGCTCAAAATAATGTCCATTGAGTCAGTGATGCCATTCAACTATCAAGCCCTTTATCAGCCTCTTCTCCTACCTTCTATCTTTCTTATCATTAAGGTCTTTTCCAGTGAGTCAGTTCTTTGTATTAGGTGCCCAAAGTATTGGAGCTTCAGCTTCAGCATCAGTCCTTCCAATGAATATTCAGGATTGATTTCCTTTAGGATTGACTGGTTTGATCTTCTTAGTAGAAGACATATCTTATGTAGATTTTTAAAAACTGAAACCATTGTCTATTTTTAAAAGCACCTTAATTTTGAAAACACCACAAACTTAAAGATAAATTGAAAGTACAGTGCAAATTACTTTTTTCTTCAGAATCATTTGAGATTAAGTTGCCAACTGGATGCTCTAATCACTCCTGACTCTCTACTATAAATAAGAAGGTCTCCTATAAAATCACAATACAGATAAAAATCAGATAATCAGAACTGATGCATTACTACCATCTAATTACAAGATCCCATTCAAGTTTTGCTGATTGTCCCAATAGTGTTTTTATAGCAAAGTGACCCAGTCCAGAATTTTGTGCTGTATGAAATTGTCATGTCATCTTAGTGTTCATTTGGAAGAGTTTCTCCATCTTTCTTTGATTTTATAACCTGGATACTTTTGGGCTTGACTGATGTTTTCTCATGATTAGATGCAGAATATGGAACTTTTATAGGAATATCACAGAAAAGATGTCACATTCTTAAGCATCCTACCAGGTTGTACATACTTTCAATTAATATCTAGTATAAAATGTCTACTAGAGACTATGAAAATATCTTATTTTTCATCAAACTTTAAATTAATTAAATTATATTTGTATGGATTTGTGTTTCTATTTTAATTAATAGGTTACAATGTGTTATTATTATTTACAATTAATTCTTATTATCTGTGGTAATGCTATGCTCCATAATGTCACAATGAACACTGAATTGTGACTATGTAGATTCATTAATACTGAACTCACACCCAACATTACTATAACTCATGTCTGATGAAAAATTATCTCCTACATTATCTTCTTAAGGCATTTCACCTTATTGCACCTAGAAACACTAGGCTGCATACCAGCACTGTACTTGGAGTCTTTTAAAGAGTAAACTGAACAACAAAAAGCACTAATTATGAAAAACATGGCACTGAGTAGACTGTGAAAAGGACACTTTTTTATAGTGAGAGCTGAAGCAAGTAGATGGTGTGTCATGAAGTTTGAGCTCAGCTGGGAATGTGTATATCAGATAAGTCATTTTTTTGTGTGTGTTTCTTTGTTTTTCTGTGAATGACTGAAATTGTCATTAGTATTGATTTTGGGGTTATAAGTTAATTTTAGCATGTAGGCAGATTTAAAAATATGGGATCTGTGGATAATGAATATTGAATATATTTGGATACCCCAAGGCCTATTTAACAGTGGGAAACTCTTTGAAGCTAGCTTCAAAGTCCTTTTGACATGCCTGTATCATTCTTTAGGCTTTCTCTTGTGGCTCAGATAGTAAAGAATCTGCCTGCATCTCAGAAGACCTGGGCTAGATCCCTGAGTCAGAAATAAACTCTGGAGGAGGACATGGCAACCCACACCAGTATTCTTGCCTGGAGAATTCCATGGACAGAGGAGCCTGGCGGGCTATAGCCCATAGGATCTCACAGAGTTGGACACGACTGAAGAGACTTAGCATGAAAGCATGCACATCATTCTTTAAGCACTTTTTTGTTTCCTGGTACAAGTTGTTACAGGTGCATATTATTTTAATTCAACCTTGAAATTTGTCATTTATCAGAAAATAATCATGAGTTTTTGTGGGAAATAGTATTAGGAAACCAAGATCAAAGAGTTGTGCTAATTGCTTTTGTTTATTGCTATTCTCAGGCCTTCTCATAAGACAGTTCTAGGGAAGATAGGTAGAAAGTATTTGAGTACAGTGTACATAATAGGGTTGTACCAAGGAGAGCAAGTGTAGGAACACTGAATTTATATGTAGTGATGGTGAGAGTTAGAGTGGAGAGAAATTATGCGGGCCAGATGCCATGTCCTTAATAAACATAAGGAATTAATTA
The DNA here is from genome assembly GCF_000754665.1 of Bison bison bison. Classification (NCBI taxonomy): domain Eukaryota; kingdom Metazoa; phylum Chordata; class Mammalia; order Artiodactyla; family Bovidae; genus Bison; species Bison bison. The sequence continues at coordinate 1,080,255 of NW_011494898.1, forward strand.
GGAACCTAATTAGCATTGAAGACTTGTAAGTTAATAAACCCTGATTTCATGAACCCCAAAAGAGGTTAGACTGGTTAGAATTTGATTCAGTATGAGAATCAGAAATCTGCTATTACAAAATTTTAATTATTATTATTGCAAGAATATACAAGATTAAGTTTATTTCACTTTTAGGTAACATTTTAGAGGTAATAATAATAGGTTTCCCTACTTTCTAGGGTAATCAGAGTGCATAGATCTTACTGCTCCTCCAATAAGGAGCCTCTTCTCCAAAGTTTACTTCGTGGTCTAAGATATGGATTCAGCTCTACTTCATAGCTATCAAGTCAGAGAAAAGTGAAGGGGCATACTCTTACCATTAAGAAAAATTTCTGTAAGTTGTACAGACACTATTTATATTCCATAAGGCAAGATTGATTCACATTGAAATTTAGCCTCTACTCCAGGTAACCATGTTCCAAAATAAATTATCAAGATATCTATTGCTGTAGAAGGAAAAACAGATTCTGAGAGATAATTGGCAGCATCTGTCACAAAGAGGGGTTCATGTAAGATGAAGGAAATGAAGAGCTTAAACACACAATGGGGAATTAGAAGCATGTGCATTAACTCTTGGACCTGTATAAGGCAGAATGGATACTATTCTCCCATTAAGAATTATACTTCCTTCCTTTCTTTTGTATTCATTACACTTTGCTGCTTTTCTTTTAGTTTATTTACATCTGATTTGCTGTTTTCATTAATGTTTTGGCTTGACTCTGTATGTCTGTATCTATCTCTTTCATTGAAAGTGAGCTTGTAGTCAGAGAATGTAACATTAGTGGTTGCTTTTTTCTCTTTTTTTTTTTTAGGAAAACCATATTAGAGTAGCAATAGCAATTCAGAAACCAGATCCTTAAAAGAAATTGTTCTATGTTCAAATCCTGGTTCTGTCACCTCTCAGCTCTATTACTTAGGCAAGTTACTTAACCTTTCTAAAGAGTAGCTTCTTTACCTATAATTATGCATGAAAATTTCTTAATATGTTGCCTGTAAGATAATATCTTGAATTAATATTTGTTTTTATTTTTGATATCCACCACTAAAGTATACACAGTAAATACCTTTTTGAACAAATGGAAATTATTTGATTGAATGGAAATCTTCACTGTTGTTTTCAGATGAAACAAAGCCTGAAAAAGTGATAACTCTGTTGCCATTTGATTAGAAATATTATTAAAAACTTAACTTCACAGCTCAGGAACCCAGAGTCACTATCAACAGATTTCACATCATCTTTACTGCTTAGCTGCAGACCTCCAGGTGCTTGATTATTAATAGATTCTCTTTTCCAGTTAAGTTATTTCACACTATGAGGAAGCAGTGGGCAGAAGTGTAATGCATAATTTCCAGAGAATTTAAAATGAGAAAAGGTAACATCATGTTCATTTTATGGACCAGTGATAGGACTCTTATTTACAAACCTGTGCCAAAGCACATGGTCATCTTCTAATCTGTTAGATCTTCTACCCCAAGTTATACAGTAAATATAATCAATGTGCATGGAATTCACAGGGATAACTGCATTCATCAGCAGTTGCAGTGAGGTGGAACATGGCAGCAGTTTTTCTGCTTCCTTTGGGAAAGTTTGAATTTCACACAGCAATCTAGAGCAGATGAGAATGACTCAGGTCTCTCATTCATAGCAGCAAAGGTCAGATCACAAATAGCTTGTCTTTACCCATTTCCTTTAATATTGCTGTTGTTGCTAAGCTGCTAAGTCGCTTCAGTTGTGTCCGACTCTGTGCGACCCCAGAGACGGCAGCCCACCAGGCTCTGCGGTCCCTGGGATTCTCCAGGCAAGAACACTGGAGTGGGTTGCCATTGCCTTCTTCTCCTTTAACATTAGGTACTTTTTTTTTTTTTGCTGACTACTGGCCTACTTGGCATAGACAGAAAACCAGACACATCTGAGGGAATTTACAAGGAAATCTGTAAATGTCAAATGCAAAAACAAGAGTAAACACTCCAGGCAGGCAAATGGTAACAAAAATTCCAAAAGTAAGAGCTATAAATCAGATAAGGAAACTGTGGTAAGGAAGATAGACTCCCAGAATATTAAGTATTAAGTGAGTTATAATATTAGATTCTGGGTCACTGGTATTCCAAGGAAGGATTTGAAGGGCTTGCTCAACAAATAGCAGTTGAATGGATGAATTAAATTTGTAGAATCTAGATTACATGTCACTTGAAACCATCTCTTTCTCTCTCCCTCTCTTTTTCTGAAAATAAACTGCCTTACTTCATAATGTTTTTAGTTTTAAATGCAAGATTATTGAGAATGTATCACAGGTTTGGAAAATTACAAATCTACTTTTGAGACTAAATTGCACTTAATCTCAGTTATTTTTTCCTCATTTTAGTTACAGTCCATGGTTGTTGAGAAAGAAGATTAAATGGGATGATTTATGTAAGGCACATCACACAGGATTTGGCACATGGTGCATGCGTGGATGCTAAGTCACTTCATTCATGTCTAACTTTGCGATACTTTGGACTGTAGTCCACCAGGCTCCTCTGTCCATGGGATTCTCCAGGTGAAATTACTGAAGTGGGTTTCCATGCCCACCTCCAGAGGACCTTCCAAACCAAGGGATGGAACCCACGTCTCTTAACGGCTTCTGAATTAGCAGATGGGTTCTTTACTACTAGTGCCGCCCTGGAAGACTTAGTACATGGTAGATCCACAGAAAATGTTTGGTTATTATTAATAGCTTATGTAGGTTTTACCCATGGAATTGTTAATGTGTGAACTTCACTTAAAGTGGAAGGAAAGATTTTTTTTTCTAGAGTGAATAAAATAGCTTCACTAAGGCCAACATGTTAAATTAAAAAAAAGAACTATATAGTTTCTATAATCATCTGGTAACCAGGAAGTATACACTTCAAATATATCTAATCTTCCTGTCATATTAGGGTATTTGCCTAACCCGGAAATCTGCCAGGTTAGAACTGGACAGTTAGAACTGGACATGGAACAACAGACTAGTTTCAAATAGGAAAAGGAGTACATCAAGGCTGTATACTGTCACCCTGCTTATTTAACTTGAATGCAGAGTACATCATGAGAAACGCTGGACTGGAAGAAACACAAGCTGGAATCAAGATTGGCGGGAGAAATATCAATAACCTCAGATATGCAGATGACACCATCCTTATGGCAGAAAGTGAAGAGGAACTCAAAAGCCTCCTGATGAAAGTGAAAGAGGAGAGTGAAAAAGTTGGCTTAAAGCTCAACATTCAGAAAACGAAGATTATGGCATCCGGTCCCATCACTTCATGGGAAATAGATGGGGAAACAGTGGAAACAGTGTCAGACTTTATTTTCTTGGGCTCCAAAATCACTGCAGATGGTGACTGCAGCCACGAAATTAGAAGACGTTTACTCCTTGGAAGGAAAGTTATGACCAACCTAGATAGCATATTGAAAAGCAGAGATATTACTTTGCCAACAAAGGTCCATCTAGTCAAGGCTATGATTTTTCCAGTGGTCATGTATGGATGTGAGAGTTGGACTGTGAAGAAGGCTGAGCGCCGAAGACTTGATGCTTTTGAACTGTGGTGTTGGAGAAGACTCTTGAGAGTCCCTTGGACTGCAAGGAGATCCAACCAGTCCATTCTGAAGGAGATCAGCCCTGGGATTTCTTTGGAAGGAATGATGCTAAAGCTGAAGCTCCAGTACTTTGGCCAGATCATGTGAAGAGTTGACTCACTGGAAAAGACTCTGATGCTGGGAGGGATTGGGGGCAGAAGGAGAGAGGGACGACAGAGGATGAGATGGCTGGATGGCATCACTGATTCAATGGACGTGAGTCTGAGTGAACTCCAGGGGGTTGGTGATGGACAGGGAAGCCTGGCGTGCTGCGATTCATGGGGTCTCAAAGAGTCGGACATGACTGAGCAACTGAACAGAACTGAACTGAAAGTGGGACTTACTTCAGCATCATTCCTTCCAATGAACACCCAGGACTGATCTCCTTTAGGATGGACTGGTTGGATCTCCTTGCAGTCCAAGGGACTCTCAAGAGTCTTCTCCAACACCACAGTTCAAAAGCATCAATTCT
>NW_011494898.1:1084457-1085702 GCF_000754665.1 Bison bison bison
TATCTAGGTTGGTCATAACTTTCCTTCCAAGGAGTAAGCGTCTTTTAATTTCATGACTGCAGTCACCATCTGCAGTGATTTTGGAGCCCTAAGAAATAGAGTCTGACACTGTTTCCACTGTTTCCCCATCTATTTCCCATGAAGTGATGGGACCAGATGCCATGATCTTAGTTTTCTGAATATTGAGCTTTAAGCCAACTTTTTCACTCTCCACTTTCACTTTCATCAAGAGGCTTTTTAGTTTCTCTTCACTTTCTGCCATAAGGGTGGTGTCATCTGCATATCTGATGCTGGGAGGGATTGGGAGCAGGAGAAGAAGGGAACAACAGAGGATGAGATGGCTGGATGGCATCACTGACTGGATGGACATGAGTTTGGGTAAACTCCAGGAGTTGGTGATGGACAGGGAGGCCTGGCATGCTGTGATTCATGGGGTCGCAGAGAGTCGGACGCGACTGAGCCACTGAACTGAACTGACTGAAAGTGGGACTTGAGTACCTGAGAATAATTTTTCAAGCCATTGCCTTACTACTCTGATTAGAATAACTATAGCAAACCTATGATAAGGGCATAGCTTTGAGATTCAGACCTGATTCCAATCTTACCATCTTAGCTCCAGGTTTCAGGCAAATTAGTCAGTCTCAGTGTCATTGTTTCTCCTTTGTTCCTAATTTGCCAAATAGGGCAACTTTAATTATAATCCCATGATTTGGGGAAATTTAAGGGAGTTATTTATATAATGCACATTGTAAGGTATCTGGTATATAGTAGATCCACAAGAAATATTTCATTATTAAAAGTTAAATTCTTCACTGACCTGTCAGTATTCCAAATACCTAATGGAAGCAGAGAAAAATGCAGAGTGTTTGTAATTTTCTCTTCTATAAGGTAAATATTAAACATTCCAATACCCAATTATTTTGATTTTAAATTGTTTTAATTTTTAACCTTTTAACAATTATGTACATATTTGGGTTTCTCTGGTGACTCAGTTGGTAAAGAATCTGCCTGCAATGCGGGAGACCTGAGTTTCATCCTTGGGTTGGGAAGATCCCCTGGAGGAGGGCGTGGCAACCCATTCCAGTGTTCTTTCCTGGAGAATCCTCATGGACAGAGGAGCCTGGAGGGCTAGAGTCTATGGGGTCACAAAGAGTCAGACATGACTGAGTGACTAAGCACAGCATGATATAAACATACATTTATATTAAATGTTATATATTTAATATATATATTAAACAAATATAA
>NW_011494898.1:1085802-1097069 GCF_000754665.1 Bison bison bison
ATATATTAATAATAAATATATTAAATAAATGTATGTTTATATTAAATATAAATCTATCTATCTGTCTTCTTAAACTTGGATGCTATTGGCCATTCCAGTGATTAAACAAAATTTTCACATTTTTACCTTCAGCACTTATTGCTGATAATGCTTTCTAACAATTTTGTTTCAGGAAACTAGTATTTAATTTACCACTACTAACTTGTGACCTCATCTTTAACAGTTTATACCTTAAAATCATGTTTTTAAGCATCAGGAATAAAAACTCCAGCTAAGACATTTGAATTCATTTTTCAAATTGCTTCCTTCCCAAGCTTTCTAAAAGACTGTGATTGTGGTATTAGTTCTGGAGGCTGATGGGCTTGTAGTTATTTCTTCTGTCTGCCCTCTGGTGGATGAGAATAAGAGGCTTGTGCAAGTTCCTTGATGGAAGGGACTGACTGTGGAGAAAACTGGGTCATGCTGTAGTGGGTAGGGCCATGCTCAGTAAAACTTCAATCCAATTGTCTGCTGATGACTGGGGCTGCATTCTCTCCCTGTTAGTTTGGCCTGAGGCACCCTAGGCCTGGAATCTACAGGCTCTATGGTAAGGCTACTGGGGACCTCCTAAAGGACTTACTCCGAGATTGATCTCCCAGGACTTCTGCTACCAGTGCCTCTTTCCCCATGGCAGGCCACTGCTGACCCATGCCTCTGCAGGAGACCCTCAAACACTCACAGGTAGGTCTGGCTCAGTTTCCTTTGGGGCTACTGTTCCTTTTTCCTGGGTCTTGAGGTGCACAGGATTTTGTTTGTACCCTCAAAGAGTGGAGTTTCTTTTCCCCAAGTCCTGTGGAGATCCGTTTTGTGCAGCTTCTCCCTTGTCCTTGGATGTGGGGTATTTTGTTTTGGTGGGTTCCAGCGTCTTCCTTTCAATGGTTGTTCAACAGCTTGTTGCAGTTTTAGTGCTGCAAAGATGAGCACAGGTCCTTCTACTCCACTGTCTTGAACCAATCTCCCCTCCAAAAAATACCAGTAAATGCTAAGTATCTCCCTTTGCTAGCCAAACATTCCAACTACAGAACTCTAGGGATGTATTCATTAACGTTCCAGGTAGTATGTTCTCTTTCTCAGTAAAAATGATAAAACCATTATTTTTCATTTAGTTTGCACTGGAAAACTATCAGTTTTGTTCCAGTGAAAACATAAAGCATAAACTATTTATTGAACTACTATAAGCCTATGAGCCTACCACTGAAAAATTTACACATATTATTTCATTAAACTTCAGATTCACTACTGTTTTTACACTTTTCAGATAATGATACTCAAATGTGGTAAAATTGGCTCACCATAACATGTCTATGCTATTGTGGAAATTGCAGTTGAAACTGACGGTTCTAATCATAGCATCTCTACTTTTAAATACATTCCTGAGAAGCAAGAAATCTATATTGACTCCAGTGAGATCTAAGAATGTTTTCTTTGACCATATAGTCTTAACACTAATATTTCTTCAGAATTATTGTAACAACTGGATTCCTCTCACTCATTCACCTTTACCTCCCACACTCAATTTCAGTTTTATTTTTTACTATCTTTCACTTGCATAGTTTCTCCATTTTATGCAGAAACCATGGTATGTCTCAGTAACAATAAAACGTGTCTTATATGAGAAATGGTATAAAGCACTATTGATATTTGTTGTGGAGTACGTTAAAATAACTCAGATATAAAATATCTGACCTTTAATATTTTTAAAGGACTATTGTGTGAAAAATAGGTAGCAGAACCAGAATCTATGGAAAGAAAATAAAGGGATGAAGATTTTGGTTTAACACAAGGAATAATTTTTTGAAAATAAATGTAATAGTATTATCTAAATCAGAAATGAACAGTCTTGGGAAGCAATGAGCTCTCTGTAGATCAACTCATATTCTGAAAAGTAATAAGGCAATGATGTTAAAGAAAGATGATCCAGCAACAGATTAGACTGGAAAAGATATAAAAGAAGAGCCTGTAGTTACATAGTTATGTCAGTTTCCTCCTGAAAATTAAGGATTGGTGAAAGGTTATAGTAGAAGTCAGAGGACATCCAGATTCCCAGATGAAAGGACATTGCAGAATGGAAAAAAAAAGAACAGAATAGAGATTATGAAACCAAACTTTGATTACTTGACAAATATACTTGACAGTAGACCTTTTTCATTTTCCTGCTCATACATTGACAGAATCTGGAATTACATCTGTCATATCTTTCTACTCTTGAACAGCTTCCCATAGAGGCACCATAAATGAGCCTGTGATAGGGGCAACCCTTCTTTGCCTTATTTACAAAGCTTTCTTTTAGTGTTTTTTTTCATTGGTATGAAAAAGAAGAATTTTCCTTCCTAACAAGTTACATAAAGCCCAACTGTTAAAGGATTTATCAGCAGATAGTTGGCTACTAATTTTCTATTCTAAAAACACTTATTAATGAAAGGTCACAAAATTTATCCCTTGAGAAATTTCTCAACTTTTTTAGTCACTAAATTTATTTTACTCCTTCAGTCCAGTCGCTCAGTTGTGTCGGACTGTTTGTGACCCCGTGGACTGCAGCATGCCAGGCTTCTCTGTCCTTCACCATCTCCCAGAGCTTGCTCAAACTCATGCCCATTGAGTCAGTGATGCCATCCAACCATCTCATCCTCTGTCATCTCCTACTCCTCCTGCCTTCACTCTTTCCCAGCATCAAGGTCTTTTCCAGTGAGTCAGTTCTTTGCATCAGGTGGCCAAAGTATTGGAGCGTCAGCTTCATCAGCCCTTCCAATGAGTATTTAGAGTTGATTTCCTTTAGGATTGACTGAATTGATCTCCTTGCAGTCCAAGGGACTCTCAAGAGTCTTCTCCAACACCACAGTTCAAAAGCATCAATTCTTTGGCACTTCAAGTTTCTTTACTCCTTAGCAGTAGTATTTTAAATTTGAAGATATTTGTCATGTTATTCTATGAAGCTTTTTAATTGGTTATATCTTTAAACTTAAAGCTAAGAATAGATCTTATATTTACATGTAGTGATATGACATGCTGAAAAGTTTGTAGATATAGCAGCCAGAGGAATTTATGATAAAAATCTGAAACTAGAAAAAAGTGTTTTGTGAATATAACTTAGCATCATACAGTATTTCCAAAAAGCTGGCATTACAAAAACCCATAGGCCTAATTACAGTCTAAATTTTAAAATATAAAATTGCTAATATCATTTGATCTTCAATATTTTTTTCTAATAGTTTCATATTGTACCACTGGCTCCAGCTGCATGCACTGACCTAATAATTTAAAACCAGTGGAAAGAATAATTATATAAAAGCCTTAATTCCTACCAAGCATAAGTTAATAGAGAATAAGAAGCACACACAGATAGGCACAAGGTGGTTCATAGGACTTTTAGGTAAAACAAATGAGATTTTATTAGACTTACAGATACAATTTGTGTGTGTGTGTCAAGGGATAATAGGAGTGTTTATTTGCATGGCTTATTAAACAGACATGTTTAGCTCAGCAATATTTCTCATCACTTGGCTTTTTAATCTGCCAAGAAATGGGTACCATTTGCACTTATGAACTGTGTGCAATTATAATGATTTGGGTTTCAGCTTAAAATGAGTCTGCTATCACAGTCTTGTTCCTCTAAGTGAAGTGGGACTGAAGAGACTGAAGTGGGACTGAGAGTGGGACTTTGATCCTGGCTTAAGGGTAGAATATGTATTAATATATCTATAAAAATATTTAGAATGTACATTTAAAAAATTTTACTTACATTTCCATAGGTTTTATATTTTGGTTATAAGAGAGTAAACTGTCTATACCATTCAAGACGGTATTTTTATATTGCATTTTTATACTGATGGGTGAAGCAAAATAGAAACAAATGTGGATTTAATTTTAAGCAGCTGAGATTCTCTAAGGAAGTGGAAATAGTTATGTTTTGTCTTATGTTATGAATTCCTTTTACATTTCTCCCTCTCCAGTTACCCTCAGCAACTTAGGCTACGGTTCCACCTCTATGTTTGCTTCCAGTTATGCCATAACTGATAGTATTGGATGGAACTCTAGATCTCAATGTGTTCAACCCATTAATTTTTACAGCAGTGATCATCGAGTTTCTGAGATATAAGGAAGCAATGTAAACTGGAACTAGTGCTCCTGACCCAGCCCTGGGATCTAGTTATTACACTACTTTTTCTGGTCTTTACCAGTAATCTTGTTCCCTTTTCCAGTCCCACTCTGATCTCTTTCTTTCTTTCTTTCAAAGAGAAAAATAAGTTTATTAATACCTATACCTCATATATATATGAGAGATACTCAGAGAAAAATGAGTCATTCTCTGTGACCCCTCTCTTCCTTAAAGTTATTCTAATCTCTGCCAGTATAGTAAAGATTTTAGGAGTTAATGGTATTTTGCCTCTTGAGGGTCATTTAAATTAAAAAGAAACTCTACTTAAGGCATCTTTACTCAAAGGAATGAATCTCTGGTAGTGAGCTAGTGAATTTTCAGAAACCATGATAGACAAAAAGGTGAAACTTTCCTGTATGGGGATTTTTAGGGGGAGATTCTTGCCTCAAATCCTGCTATTTTTTGCCTTTATTTAAAAAAAAATTATTGTTATTAATTAGCCGCCTGGGAAGTGGAATGACTTGCTCTGCTAGATGAATTTGGAAAGGGTGAATTAGGCATGTTCAGATTAATTTCATTTTTTTTTTATTTTGAGACACAACTGCCTGAAGGAAAAAGATTTTCCTGACAAATGAATATAGATGTTCTTGTCCAGTATTTCAAGTAACTGAAAGGGGAATTCTGCCTAATTCATAGATTATAATCAGTGTTCTCATACTAAACTTTGTCCTTCAAATTAATTTTTTTTTCATACTAAAATTGATGTTATCTGTTTTATCTGTTGCTGTTTGTCAATTGAATATGTTAAGAGTGCTACCTTACTATGGTTTCTAGTTAGAGATTTTTGTTACAAATATAAATATTTAGTAAGTTCCTTTGCTATCTATCCCTTTTTCTCATTTTCCTCACCAGACTCTCTGCTTTGAAAGAAGGCTAGTTGATGATAGAAAAGTATTCTCAAAGCAGAAGGGACAAAGAGTAGTTCCACTTGATGTCAGCATATATCTGTATGAACATTTTCTCTCATAGCAAATATTGAGCACAATTTTGTTCAGTAAGGGGAGAGGGGAGAAGGACCAATACACATTCCTAAGAAGGAGATTGCTACTTAGTCTAAGTCAGTTGGATAGAAGCAATAGAATATGATGTGAGGTGCCTAGAATACTGAAGATGTTAACGCAGTGGTGCTATAGAGCAAATATTTGTAACATTGATCTGATATACCTAACTTCACTATGGAAGCTCTTTAAAAAAATGGAAATCCCAAATATAATCTATATGAGTGGTCATGCTTTTGGAGTATGGGCTGATAGATCTTTGTTCCCCTTACTTCCTTATTTCTCTCCTTTCTGCCTTCTTCATGTAGCTAATAATGCAACCAAGAAGAACTTTAGGATTGCAGAGAACTCAGAAATAGCTCACTGCAGTAGAAGGACATATTTGCTTGTGAATTAGCTCCTGAACAGTCAGTTCTGTAATCACTTTGCCCTCAGAAAGTGTCTCTTCTGGACCTTCTGTCCTAGGGCCTGACCATAACTAATTAGATTAGACTGTTTTTGGATTACTCAGTTCTGAGGTTGATACTATTGATGATTCCCATTTCATTATATTTTGAAAATTATCAATATATTAATAGAAACTTTTCTCAGATACCATGAAGGTTCTTAGAAAGAAAGATCTCTTTATAAAAATATTAATGATATTTTATAAAATTTTAATTCAAAGTTTGGGTGGGTAATTTTCTGGCTAAAACTTATTCAGCTACTGCTGAATCAAGTTCATATATCTTTTCTCTCTTAATAATAATTATTCTGCCCCAACCTCCAAAGCCTAAAAGAAAAAAAAAACTTTGAAGATCTATATAGCCTTTTTGAAATATGAAACATACACATGGATTTCTGTTTTTAAAGATATAGAAAACGTCTGATTGCTAATTTCAGAATCTTTGATATTTCATAATGAAAAAAATTTTTTAATTTAATTTTATTTTTAAACTTTATATAATTGTATTAATTTCACCAAATATCAAAATGAATCTGCCACAGGTATACATGTGTTCCCCATCCTGAACCCTCATAATGAAAATTTTTATGTATAAAGTTTTCACCTATTTGGAGACTTACATTTTAAAATAATTTCTACTTTTTTTTAGACTTTGTAACTACTTTTAGACAAAAGAAAGAAAAACGTTTAACTGAAAACATTTAGTGACCATGTTGTGTTGGACCCAAAATGTCTCCAGTTGACATTATTCGTAGGAAAAGAACTTTGTTGTAAGACACTTTTGCTCTGTTTGCAAAAGTGGTTGGCTATCAGATATTTTTGTTCTCTCTCTGTTACACTAATGTGTAAAGGCATTCTGATAAATTACGGTAGCCGTGTGGGGTTCAAACTAGAATAGATGCCAGAGCTCTACTCTTTCTTAAGGGTACCAGATACTTATGGACACCGTTACAACATATTTTACTGGAACACTACCATGCCTATGAAATACACCATAACCCCTATTCTCTGCAATTTGACTCAGGACAACAATTTCTCCTAGAAACGTCTTAATTTCAGTAAAGCCTACCATGGAAATTTCTTTATGGTTTTTCTCTCTTATGTCTGTTCCTCTGCTGCTTAATCTAATTTCTTTGTTCTTTCTGGCTGGAGAAAACATGCTTTAAAGATGATCAGATGTTAGCTCAGATTTTATCTTAGTCACAGATAAAAATGTGGTCAGGAAAAATTATTTGCTTTCTAAAGTCTCTCTGCTTCCTTATATGGAAAATGGAGATAGTATGCACTCCGTGCTGTGCTGTGCTTACTCGCTCAATTGTGTCCTGTGACCACATGGACTGTAGCCAGCCTGGCTCCTCTGTCCATGGGGATTCTCCAGGCAAGAATACTGGAGTGGGTTGCCATGCCCTCCTCCAGGGGATCTTCCCAACCCAAGGATCAAAGCCAGGTCTCCCACACTGCAGGCAAATTCTTTACCATCTGAGCCACCAGGGAAGCCCAGTATACACTCCACCAAGTTCAAATTAATTGAGAAAATGAATATAGAACATCTAATATGTGAACTCACATGAAGAGTACCTGACACATTTTCATCAGTTTTTCTTGTTTGTTTGTTTTTGTTTTTTGGCTTCTCAATCGGCTCAGTTAACTGTGGTTCTGAGGCAGTTATCAATAGGGAAGAGCTTGGAGTTTTCAGCTTAGTTCTTAATATTTTCAAGAACCACATAATTACTTAATATAATTACAGGTACCTAAGCAGCATATAGAGCAAAAATTATGATTATATTGGCTCAATACATCTTTGCAACTACCAATAGAAGTGGCATGTATATATATATATATATGTACAACATTTAACTTCTAAATAGTCAAGTTTTGGTTCCATCACTGAACTCTAAAACTTGGTAATTGAGAGATCCAGAAAACTTGTTAAATGCTCCATATCAAAGTGTCCATTTTCACTGGAACTTTGAAATGAAACTGGATATCATTTTTTTTAATTTAAAAGTTATTTACATGCTTATTTAATTGAAGTATAATTGACTTACAATGTTATATTAGTTTCAGGTATGCAAAATAATGATTTGATATTTCAATACATTACAAAATGATTACCAAGGTAAGTAGAGCTACCATCTATCATCATACAAAGCTATTACAGTATTACTGACAATATTCCTAATGCTGTACTAGGGTCTCATTCTACAGAACATTTTTAATCTGTAAGATTGTGCCTTCAGAGTTCACAGTTGTAGAAAAGAAACTGACTGTGTCTGTGATTTAGAGGAATGGGCTTAGAAGTCTAAGCTTCCTTTTTGAATTAAAAAGTTCAGGACTTTTCTAACTGTATGAAGTCCAGGTACATGTCTTACAAATATCCTATCCTTAGAACTTAAAAGAACATGGGTAGAATTCACCATTTCATACTGATTAACGTAGGAAAAAACAGTTAAAGAAAAAGTTATGGGTTCACGACTCTATGACATTTCTGTTAAATCAGTAATTCTCAACTTTATGCATAAATGAAAAGCATACAGAACTTTTGAAATACAGATTTCTGAATCCCACCCTTAGTTTGTAATTTAGGAGTGGAGAAGGAAATGGTAACCCACTCCAGCATTTTTGCCTGGAAAATCCCATGGGTGGAGGAGCCTGGCAGGCTACAGTCCATGGGGTTGCAAAGAGTCGGACACGACTGAGTCACTTCACTTCACTTAGAACTGCACTTATTCAATACATTTTAGCAATCCTACTATAAGTAGCCCTTGGACTTTACTGAAAAACTTTGCCCTACACCCTCCTTATAAATAAGTTATACAACTGCTTCTTGGGGGCTGCTAAGCAGTAGAGTCTAGTGAGATAGTTGCAATTTCTTGTGCTGAGAGAAAGAAATCCAATTAAGAAATGTAAATTCTTCTTCATGCTGAGAGAATATGAGGCAATAAAAATATGAATTTCTTTATGCTGCATGTAAGTTTCTGGGAGCCCATAAAGGATGAGCAGTCCTTGCTGAGCAGCTGGACTGTCATCATCTTCTCTGGCTTTTATGGGAGAAACTCAAGAGAGTTTCTGTACAGGCTGCAAGGCTTTCTACTTTAATGCTTGATATCCATAATTAACTATTTAGAATGAAGGGTAGTGTTAAAATATGTAATGAGCACTATTCTTTCTTAGGATGATTATCTGATTTCTAATTGCACCCTCCTCTCTATGTTTGTGCAGAAAAGCTCGTAGTTGGGGGAGAGGAAAAGGTTTTTCAGTAACATTAGAGGGGACTACTTTTTGCTTTAAAGAAGAGAGACCAGTTCTAACCACTACTAATGTTCCATCAGAGTTGTTTGACTCTTAAGCAGACCATAGTACAGGGCTAAAGCTGTTGAGCTACTGTTAAAAATGCAGAAAGGAAAAAGATAAATAAAAAAGTAACTTGTATACTGTTGGTGGGAATGTACATTGTTGAAGTCACTATGGGAAAAAAAGTGTGGAGGATTCTCAAACAACTAAAAATAGAACTACCATATGATCCAGCAATTCCAGTCCTGGGTATATGTCTAGAAAACAGTGAACATTCTACTTCAAGAAGATACATGCACACCAGTGTTCATGACAGCATTGTTTACAATAGCCGAGATATGGAAGCAACTCAAGTATCTATCAACAGATGGTATTTTGTGGGGAGGGATAAATTAAGAGGTAAAGATTAACATATATACCCTACTATATAAAAAATAGATGACCAATAAGGACATATGGTATAGCACAGGGACCTATACTCAATATTTTGTAATAACCTATAAGTGAAGAAAATCTGAATAATCATATATATATGTATATATAAATATATGTATATGTGTGTGTGTATAACTGAATTGCTGTGCTGTACACCTGAAACTAACATGATATTTTAAATAAATATCCTTCTCTTAAAAAAAAAAAAACAGATGAATAGATCAGGAAGATGTGATTCACACACACACACACAAACACACACCATATAATGTTATTAAGCCACAAAAAAGAGTGAAATCCTGCCAATTGCAGCAATGGGGAAGTACCCAGAGAATATTATGCTTAGTGAAAGAAGTCAGACAATCACTGTATGAAATCACTTATATATGGAATCGAAAAAATAATACAAATGAATGTTTATGCAAAATAGAAACAAACTTGAGATATAGAAAACAAACTTGTGTTACCAAAGGATAGAGGGAAGGGGGAGGGACAAATTAAGGGTATAAAATGAGCAGATACGAACTACTATGTATAAAATTGATAAACAACAATTATATATTATATAGCATAGGTAATTATAGCGATTATCTTGTAACCAACAACGGACTATAAACTGCAACAATACTGAATCAATGTGCTGTACACCTAAAACTAATATAATATTGTAAATAGACAAAATAAAAATTAGTAAGTAGGACTTTGGTATGGGAGAGTCTATTGCCTTGATATACCCATGAAGGGGCAGATATTTCTAATTAGGGGAGATATTTCTACTATTTGAAGTGTTCCTTTCATTTGTTTTTTTGAGAAGATATTATGTGTTCCTGGCTGAATCCCACCTAACATGTCTAATACTGTCTTCTTTCCCATTTTGCTGTTATATTTAGTGAACTTGTTCAGATAACCTTCAAGAAAATTCCTGATTATGTTTCTTGACTTGGGCCTCAGCTTTGTAAATTTCAGTTTCTAACTCAAAGATTCTAAATACATACCAGTTGCATCCTGTATGAATAAATATATGTTGTTAAGACAGATCCTGAAGCAGCATTATCTATACCCCTTCTCTCTGTTTTTCATAATTTTCCTGATTATTGGTTTAAAGAATGCTAGTAAAGTAATGCTCAAAATTCTCCAAGCCAGGCTTCAGCAATACGTGAACTGTGAACTTCCAGATGTTCAAGCTGCTTTTAGAAAAGGTAGAGGAACCAGAGACCAAATTGCCAACATCCACTGGATCATCAAAAAAGCAAGAGAGTTCCAGAAAAACATCTATTTCTGCTTTATTGACTATTCCAAAGCCTTTGACTGTGTGGATCACAATAAACTGTGGAAAATTCTGAAAGAGATGGGAATACCAGACCACCTGACCTGCCTCTTGAGAAACCTGTATGCAGGTCAGGAAGCAAGAGTTAGAACTGGACATGGAACAACAGACTGGTTCCAAATAGGACAAGGAGTTCATCAAGGCTGTATATTGTCACCCTGCTTATTTAACTTCTATGCAGAGTACATCATGAGAAACGCTGGGCTGGAAGAAGCACAAGCTGGAATCAAGATTGCCGGGAGAAATATCAATAACCTCAGATATGCAGATGACACCACCCTTATGGCAGAAAGTGAAGAGGAACTCAAAAGCCTCTTGATGAAGGTGAAAGAGGAGAGTGAAAAGTTGGCTTAAAGCTCAACATTCAGAAAACGAAGATCATGGCATCTGGTCCCAGCACTTCATGGGAAATAGATGGGGAAACAGTGGAAACAGTGTCAGACTTTATTTTGGGGGGCTCCAAAATCACTGCAGATGGTGACTGCAGCCATGAAATTTAAAGACACTTCCTCCTTGGAAGGAAAGTTATGACCAACCTAGATAGCATATTCAAAAGCAGAGACATTACTTTGC
>NW_011494898.1:1097169-1108961 GCF_000754665.1 Bison bison bison
ATTACTTTGCCAACAAAGGTCTGTCTAGTCAAGGCTATGGTTTTTCCAGTGGTTGTGTATGGATGTGGGAGTTGGACTGTGAAGAAAGCTGAGCGCCAAAGAATTGATGCTTTTGAACTGTGGTGTTGGAGAAGACTCTTGAGAGTCCCTTGGACTGCAAGGAGATCCAACCAGTCCATTGTGAAGGAGATCAGCCCTGGGATTTCTTTGGAAGGAATGATGCTGAAGCTGAAACTGCAGTACTTTGGCCACCTCATGTGAAGCGTTGACTCATTGGAAAAGACTCTGATGCTGGGAGGGATTGGGGGCAGGAGGAGAAGGGGACGCCAGAGGATGAGATGGCTGGATAGCATCACTGACTCGATGGATGTGAGTCTGAGTGAACTCCGGGAGTTGGTGATGGACAGGGAGGCCTGGCGTGCTGCGATTCATGGGGTCGCAGAGTCGGACACGACTCAGTGACTGAATTGAACTGAACTGAACATGCTCTAGGATTAACAGCAATTCCTTTTGTATACCAAGACTATTAAAAATGAATTTCCAGAAGCCCAGTATAAGCTATGCCAGAAAGTCTGAGTTTTTGCTTCCTGTGTGAAGAGAATTCTAGGTTTCTGTTTTCAAGGATTGCTTTATTGGACACAGAAGAAACAATTAAAAGTAGAGATTCCTGGAACAACTGTAAATTAATCAATGACTTCAGAAATAACTATTTCAAATGATTTTCAATCATTGAACAAACTTAGTAAGTACAAAGACAGCTCAATTCTGTTGTGTATCTTAGACATTTAAAGATATTCATAGGTTTAAAATTTAATTTTTTCATTTATAGTGAATTTATTGTTGGCAGAAAATGCATGAGAATCCAGCTTTGGAGAATTTAGTCTTCTATTCCCTACATCGGAGAAGGCAATGGCACCCCACTCTAGTACTCTTGCCTGGAAAATCCCAAGGACGGTGGAGCCTGGTAGGCTGCAGTCCATGGGGTTGCTAAGAGTCGGACAGGACTGAGCGACTTCACTTTCACTTTTCACTTTCATGCATTGGAGAAGGAAATGGCAACCCACTCCAGTGTTCTTGCCTGGAGAATCCCAGGGATGTGGGAGCCTGGTGGGCTTCCATCTATGGGGTCGCACAGAGTCAGACATGACTGAAGCGACTTAGCAGCAGCAGCATTCCCTACATAATGAAGCTAGCTCAAATAGTTAGCTATTTAGGATACACTATTGGAGGAGGAAATGGCAACCCACTCCAGTGTTCTTGCCCGGAGAATCCCAGGGACGGTGGGGCCTGGTGGACTGCCATCTATGGGGTCGCACAGAGTTGGACACGACTGAAGCGTCTTAGCAGTAGCAGCAGTGCTGCCCTACCAGTCTACATTAGACATTATTATGAGTGCCACAGGAAGTGAGTATGTATTAAACTTTGCAAATCATTTCAAACCATCTTGTGTCAGGACCTTGTTTAGGGAAGGAAAGCTAATAATTTGGCTAAGAATCCTTACTATCACGTAAGGATTAAATACCTTAGAACATTGCCTCAACCATAATATATACTCTTCTGTGTGGGATCTAGTTTGGGACATATTGCTGATTTCTGTAAGCATCCATAAGCATGTTCTCACTGCTATGCTGTTTCCTGTGGAGGAATCTTAAGTGTAAAGAAAAAAAAATCCCACCCTTTCTGAGGTCTAGAGTGGTGCTGTTGCTTCCCTAAGGTCACATCCTTTGTTTGTGAAAGGGCAGAGACCTAAAGTTAGATCTTAGGGAAAAGAAGTAAGATAAAGTTCAGCCAAAGTTTGTAATATGTGACTTACACTTAAAGCTTCCATTGATTCTTCTGGAAAGAAAAAAAGTGAATGTTTATGGAGCACACTGCTTATTTAAATTATATGTAGAAGTACATCATGAGAAATGCTGGGCTAGATGAAGCACAAGCTGGAATCAAGATTGCCAGGAGAAATGTCAGTAACCTCACATATGCAGATGACACCACCCTTATGGCAGAAAGTGAAGAAGAACTAAAGAGCCTCTTTATGAAAGTGAAAGAGGAGAGTGAAAAAGGTGGCTTAAAATTCAACATTCAGAATACTAAGATCATGGCATCTGATGCCATCACTTCATGGGAAATAGATGGGGAAACAGTGGAAACAGTGTCAGACTTTATTTTCTTGGGCTCCAAAATGACTGCAGATGGTGACTGCAGCCATGAAATTAAAAGACGTTAACTTCTTAGAAAAAAAGTTATGACCAACCTAGACAGCATACTATAAAGCAGAGACATTACTTTGCCAACGAAGGTCCATCTAGTCAAAGCTTTGGTTTTTCCAGTAGTCATTTATGGATGTGAAAGTTGAGCTACAAAGAAAGCTGAACACCGAAGACTTGATGTTTTTGAACTGTGATGTTAGAGAAGACTTTGAGAGTCCCTTGAAGTGCAAGGAGATCCAATCAGTCCATCCTAAAGGAAATCAGTACTGAATACTCATTGGAAGGACTGATGCTGAAGCTCAAACTCCAATACTTTGGCCACCTGATGTGAGGATCTGCCTCATTTGAAAAGAACCTGATGTTGGGAAAGAGTGAAGGCTTGAGTAGAAGGGGATGACAGAGGATGAGATGGTTGGATAGCATCACTGACTCAATGGATGTGAGTTTGAGTAAACTCCACGAGTTGGTGATGGACAGGGAGGCCTGGCATGCTGCAGTCCATGGGGTCACAATGAGTGGGACACAACTGAGCGACTGAACTGACTGACTGATGGAGTACACAGATTCTGAGTCATGTAAACTTGGGTTCAGATTCTGTCCTCCACTTAATGGCTAATGAATTTGGCAGAACCACTAAACCTCCCCAAGCTACATTATCATCATTTATGAAAGGCAAATAGTAATATTAAATTTATAAGGATTTGCAATACTATTTATAAAGATATTGGCACAGTGCTTCCCTAACGTTAGAATTAGTGAAGGTTCATCTGTAAAAAATAATCTCTCTTCACCATACCATGCATCTTTCCTATTGACAACATCACTGTATTTGCCATTGTATATTTCCCATCGACTCTAATGATAGTAGTAGGACACTTTCTATTATAAGATATCTAAATTCCCAACTTGGGGGATTACTTCGGCCAATACAGTTAGAAAGGGAAAGAAACATGTCATTTTATATTTATAAAGTAGGATATAAAATGAGATAATTGAAAGTCTGCTTGTTGATCTTTAGTGAACAATTGGTGATTCTTTTTCTTCCCAAGTAATGGGTTGTTATATATTTAATTGCTATTTTGAGAAAGGTATTCTTCCAAATGGGCATTAGGGAAATAGGACAGATTTTAATTAAACCATTTAGCACATACTTAATAACCCCACCAGGAGGCATGATAAAGGTATGCTTAATTGGCTTAGAAAGATGGTAGCAATATGAGAACTTCAAATACAAAGTTAATTACAGAGATAATTCTATGAAAGTGAAAGTCGCTCGGTCATGTCTGACTTTGCGATCCCATGGACTATACAGTCCATGGAATTCTCCTGGCCAGAACACTGGAGTGAGTAGCTTTTACATTCTCCAAGGGATCTTCCAAGCCCAGGGATTGAACACAGGTCTCCCACATTACAGGCATATTCTTTACCAGCTGAACCACAAGGGAAACCCGATAATTCTATATCTATCTCCTAATCAACAGCAAGGGAAATTGTTGAAAATTTTAAAAGTCAGGCAAGGAAATTTTTAAAAATAGGTTGACTTTCTGACTTTCATCCAATTTGTCTCCAAAAAAGTCTTTCTCCAGGGTAGGCATGTATGTTCTATTTTGTGGATCAGCTTACATAAGGGAGAGGCTGCTTTATTCCTAAGGCTATCTGACAGCATGTTTTCCTCCAGCACTCTGTATAGTGTATCTGATAGTGTCTTTCATTCTTCTCTCTATCTAGTCCACTAATTAACAATTTTCTAAATGTTAGTGCAATCACATGGGCAATGAAAACTGGGAGACAGGTCTGGGTTTTGTATTTGCCGTGCATCTACTTGTCATCATCAGGCATTGTAGTAGAGTAGAAGATCAGATGAACTGGTCAGAGAATGGGGAAGCTTTAGAACCAATTGCAGAGCAAACAGTTAGACATCAAAATAACTAGTTGAAGTCAACTATCTTTGGGGTATGATCTAGGAGGCCACAAGAAATAAAGTAAAAGAGCAGTAGAATTGAAAGTGGTAGACAAAAACCAATTCAGCTCCATTTATCCAGTATGTAGAGGATGTCCATTAAGTGCCATGGTTTGTGATAGAGTGTAATACCTTTGTGTAAACTTTAGAAGACAAAGGTAAAATAAGCCTACACTTGTTCTTCTGAGATATATTATTGACTCTGAGAGAAGATGTACATGAGCAGATTATACTGAAAAAGAATGGAAAACACTATGGTAGAGGTTTGTATAAGGTATTAGGAAGGCACATGAGATGACCACCTATTCCACTTTGGTTTTCACTTTTATGATTATTGCTATTTTAGGGATAACAAAAACTTTACAGTATCATTGTTTTATTTTATCTGAGCCTTTTATCAAAAATGTTATCAATATGGACATTTTTGTGTTAAAAAAAAACTTCAAAAAAACTTCATTTTTACTTCTATTTCCACACATTTTAGTTTTGATTTTATAGCTTTCCTCATTTTATTTTTATCTTCATTTTCCTTTCCTTTCTGTTTTCAATATAATCTTCTCTCAATTCACGTTTATTATTAAATTGTATTATCCTCTCCTGTTTATATATTCATGATTTGTACCAGTTTTATTATAAGATGTCTTATTCTTGCTTATATTGTGAATATCTTCACTCATCTCCTAATGTACTGTTACACTTATTTTAAATTATTGATCCATACATTCCAATGTTCATATGGTTTATTCAGTTTCTATTTTCTTTCATGGTCCTTAGAATCCTTATGTACCTAATTATCTTGACTAGGTGTTTTTGACTTAATATATAATGTCTTATTTTGTGGATCCCTTAATTACTTGTTGTGAATATATATGATTTACTGTTTTTGTTTTTTAACCTTCCTAATAGCTTTATGAGTGGTTGATCCACTACCTACCTTTATATATATATACAATATGTATTATATAGAGATATAATATGTATTATATTTGCCTTTACCATGAGATTTTTCATTTCATAATTTTTGTATTTCTAATTGTGCCTCTTTTCTTTTTTATAGAAGTCCTTTCAGTGTTTCTTGTAAAACTGGTCTGGTGGTGCAGAACTCTGTTTTGTTTTCATGCTACTCCCACCTGGCCTACAGAGTTTTAGCTGAAATGTCAGCTGATATTGTTATGGGGCTTTTCTTTGTACATACCTAGGTACTTTCTTTTCTCTTTAGTTTTTACTGTTTTGGTTATAACGTGTTTTGGTGTGTACCCCTTTGTATTCATCTTTCTTGGGACTGTCTGTGATTTCTGGGCCTGGATGTCAGTTTCTTTTCTCATTAGAGGAGTTTTCAGCTATTATTTCTTCAAATAAGTTCTCTATCCCTTTCTCTCTCTTTTCCTCTGTGATCCCTATAAGGCAAATGTTATTATGCTTGACATTGTCCCAAAGGTCTTTTAACCTATTCTCAGTTTAAAAATTCATTTTTATTTTTCTGATCATCTTGGATAATTTCTACTACTTTTTCTTCCGGTTTGCTGATCTGTTCCTCTGTATCATCTAATGTACTGTTGATTCCCCCTAGTATATTTATTCCAGTTATTGTATCCTTCAGCTTTGTTTGGTTCTTCTTTATTTTTATAAGCTTTTGTTGAAATTCTCACTCTGTTAATCTGTTCTTCTCTTGAGTTTGGTGAGCATTTGTTTGCTCATTATCTTGAAATCTATATTAGATAGCTTGCTTATAACTACTTTATTTAGGTTTTTTTTTTTCCCCTGAAAATTTTCTGTTCCTTTGTTTAGAATGTATTTATTTCCTCATTTAGCCCAATTGTATTTGTTAATTTCTAAGTCTTAGGCAGGTTGATTTAGTTTCTTGATGGAGAAGTGGCCTTAAGTGGGAGATGTCCTATCGGACCCAGCAGCATGCTCCCCTCATCACCAGACCTATCGAGTGCCCCTGTGTGAGCTTGTGAGCTCTTCTGCTACAGTGAGGCTGAGTAGCATAGGTGCCCTGGTGGTAGGGGTGGTTGGGCTGGACTGGCTGTCTGTGAGGACCTGCCTCTTGTGCTGGCTGCTGGCCCACTGGAGAGTGGGATAGTCTTCCTTGCAGTCTACTGTGTGACCTGGGGGGTGCAGGGCTGCCAGCCAAGTGGTGGATGGGTAAGCCCCTATTGCTAATAGGTTAAAGGAAGTACTTTAAAATGGCACTTTGCATTTGCCAACATTAGTGTCCTTGTGATAGTGTAAGCGACTAAAGTGACTTACACTAAAGTGACTGTTGCTAGTGTCTTTGTCCCCAGAGTTTCCTCCTGCCCCTCCAGGAAGCTCTGCAATATCAGCTAGTGGGTTTGACCCAGGCTCCCTTAAAACTAAAGCCTCTGTTCTGGGACTCAGAGTGTGTGAGATTTTGTACCTGCCTTTAAGAGTGAAGTCTCTGCTTCCCATAGCTCACTGATTCTCCCAGATCTAAGCACTGCTGGTTTTCAAAGCCAGACATTTTGGGGGCTTGTCTTGGTTTAGGAGGAGAAGAAATGGCAACCCACTCCAGTACTCTTGCCTGGAAAATCCGAGGGATGGAGGAGCCTGGTAGGCTACAGTCCATGAGGTCGCTAAGAGTCGGACATGACTGAGCAACTTCACTTTCACTTTTCACTTTCATGCATTGGGGAAGGCAATGGCAACCCACTCCAGTATTCTTGCCTGGAGAATCCCAGGGACAGGGGAGCCTGGTGGGCTGCCATCTATGGGGTCACACAGAGTCGGACACGACTGAAGTGACTTAGCAGCAGCTTGCTTCAGGATCCCTGGGCTGGAGAGCTCAATGTAGAGCTAAGAAATCTCATTCCTTGGAAAGGACCACTATAATTGTGACAGCCCTCCTATTTGTGTGTTACCTTTCTAGAAGTGTGGGTTTTGACTGTAGCACACCTCCATCCCTCCTACCAGTTTAGCTGTGGTTCCTTCTTTATATTTTAGGTGTGGAAAATATTTTCTGCTAATCTTCAGGTCATTCTCACAGATCGTTTTTCTGTTCAGATCAGTTCAGTTCAGTCGCTCAGTCGTGTCTGACTCTCTGCAACCCCATGAACTGCAGCACGTCAGGCCTCCCTGTCCATCACCAACTCCTGGAGTTCACCCAGACTCACATCCATCGAGTCAGTGATGACATCCAGCCATCTCATCCTCTGTCGTCCCCTTCTCCTCCTGCCCCCAATCCCTCCCAGCATCAGAGTCTTTTCCAATGAGTCAACTCTTCACATGAGGTGGCCAAAGTACTGCAGTTTCAGCTTTAGCATCATTCCTTCCAAAGAAATCCCAGGGCTGATCTCCTTCAGAATGGACTGGTTGGATCTCCCTGCAGTCCAAGGGACTCTCAAGAGTCTTCTCCAACACCACAGTTCAAAAGCATCAATTCTTCAGCGCTCAGCCTTCTTCACAGTCCAACTCTCACATCCATACATGACCACTGGAAAAACCATAGCCTTGACTAGACGGACCTTTGTTGGCAAAGTAATGTCTCTGCTTTTGAATATGCTATCTAGGTTGGTCATAACTTTCCTTCCAAGGAGTAAGTGTCTTTAAATTTCATGGCTGCAGTCACCATCTGCAGTGATTTTGGAGCCCCCCAAAATAAAGTCTGACACTGTTTCCACTGTTTCCCCATCTATTTCCCATGAAGTGATGGGACCAGATGCCATGATCTTCGTTTATAATTTTGGTGTGCTGCTAGAAGGAGATAATCTCAGATTCTTCCTATTCCACCACCTTGCCACACTTTAATGTTATGCTTTTTAAAAAAATGATAGGAGTGATCAAGCATGTTGTTTGGCTAATCAAGTGAGAATTAAAATTCAAGGAAGAGAAATCACAATTCCAAACCTAATTGAAGATAATTCTCTGTTTTTCCATTTTCATATGGAAAGTTGATATCTAAATATTTTCAATTGTTCATTTTTGCTTGAATAAGAGACAATAAACTAGAAAACTGAGTCAGAAACAAAAGGAGGGAGGCACAACTTTGCTTGTGAGTACTGTAAATACTGTAGTAAAGTGGAAACTAGAACAGAGATGTAGAAAGACTGAAGGAACTGCAGTGAAAAAATAAATTATTAATAGAAAATACCTTATGCTCAATTCATTAATAGTATTCAGATCTGTGACCTACTTAGACGGAAATAGGTTTTCTCTCTCAGTTGATTCAAAACCTCTTGAATCAACTAGGATGGGCAAGTATAACTAGGGGGAGATTTCCTTCAGTATATCATTTAAGTTACATGTTGTGCCTGCAATTAAAAGGTAAGTGAGAAATACATTCATAATTTATGCTGCTTAGGAATCTTTATAGAAGCTTGTTTTCCAACTAATACGTTTATATGCCTTCGCCATCTGCGGTTTGCAAATTCAAGAGGCCATGTTAATTCAAACAAAGTGGCTGGCTTGGCAGATCAATCTGAGAGGGAACCTGGAGAATTATCTACTTTGGAAAGGTAATTTAAAACTAAATCCACCTTTAAAAACGAGTGTCCCCTTTGGTTTATAGGTTTCACTAGAGGGCAGACCTACATATTGGAAGCATTCCCTTTTGTTTGCCAACAGCAGGAAAGACTAAGGCCAAAACCCAAAAGGATATGACTTAGATAAGAGTGAGCATATGGCTCTCCAAGTTTTAATCACTAAGAAAGGAAAATATAGTTGTAGCCAATGGATAAACAGCTCTGTTTTATAAAAATCTCAGATCAGTTTAAACTTGATCATCTGGTTAAAAACATCAGCAACTCAAAGGAACAAATCAGTTTGCATGCTAAACAAGACAAAACCATCCAAGTAGAAGTGAGACTAACAGGAAAATGAAAGCAATGGCACAGTTTGGTGCAGTAATCGCCTATAAAATAGGTTACCTGAAGTTGAAATATTTTATCAGCTTCTGTGATAGAGTTAAGAGGCAGGAGTTTATTCAGATATCAAGTCTAAAAATGAATGGTCTGACATGAACATTGTTAATAAAATTAAAATTTCTGAAGTTATAAGGAAAGTTTGTCACAGAATCTTGTGTCATTACCTGATTCACATTATATTCGTATTTTCATGCTAAAATGGACAATTCCTATGTTTTGGGTGAACTCTGGGAGTTGGTGATGGACAGGGAGGCCTAGTGGGCTGCAGTTCATGGGGTCACAGAGAGTTGAACATGACTGAGCGACTGAACTGAGGTGATGTTTTTTGACTTTAAGCAAAAGATTGCAAATCTATTTTTAACTAAGGGTGAAGTGCAAATTGTCCTTATAAGAAGATTAAAATGTTTCCAGTTTTCATAATACTGTCATTCTATTGGTTGATTATATATGTTACTTGGAAATCTTTGGCCCATCTGTTATCCACTTGTAAAAAGTTAAAGATTCAGTAATAGAACATAGACTATTCCTGAATATGCTAATCAAATAAACTTAAGAAAGTTTGATATGCAGCCGTTTAACAAAGCTTTAAGCAAATCTAGACAGTCATTAAGCAAATATGTAAATAACACCTATTCTGGACTGCTGCTGCGGCTGCTAAGTCGCTTCAGTCGTGTCCGACTCTATGTGACCCCATAGACGGCAGCCCATCAGGCTCCACCGTCCCTGGGATTCTCCAGGCAAGAACACTGGAGTGGGTTGCCATTTCCTTCTCCAATGCATGAAAGTGAAAAGTGAAAGTGAAGTTGCTCAGTCGTATCCGACTCTTCTCGACCCCATGGACTGCAGCCTACCAGGCTCCTCCGTCCATGGGATTTTCCAGGCAAGAGTACTGGAGTGGGGTGCCATTGCCTTAGGCACTATTAATTATGTGAAGCTGTAAACTTGAACTTTCTTAAGTATTTAGTATCATGATATCTGTGGTCATGCCTTAGTTTCATAGCTTACACCCTTCCCTCTTTCTTCTTTTTTTCCCTTCCTTTCTTCCTTTAATATCAAATATATTTTAAGTTTCTTTTACATTTCAGGCACTAAATAAATGAAATGTGGACTTAGTCTTCTCAAAACTCATAGACATGGGAGTTGATACATCAGTATATGGTAGCAAAAATCTGAAAGTTTGACTCAAAAGTAAAATATTAAACAGAGACTAAAAAGCAGAAGTTATATCAGTTATAGTCTTTATTAAATTTTGTGCTAAGCATTCTAGATTGAAAGATGCCAAAATGAGTAAGGCAACCATACCCACAAGGAATACATAATCAGTAGAAGGGAGATGGTGTGAATACATATGTTAAAATAGGAGTATACATAAAAACCTTCCCAAGGCTGTTGAACAAATGGCCATATATGTATTGTCTCAAAGCAACATGCATTTATTATTTTACTGTCTGTAGTTCAGAGTTTGGCAAGGATCTCCCTATGCTAAGATCAAGGCCATGTCAGGGCTTTGTTCCTTTATGGAGGCTACAGAGAATAATCTGTTTCCTTTACTTACATGACCTATAGGTACTATCCTCATTCCTTTGCTTGTGGTTCCCCTTTTCCATCTTCAAAGTCATTAATACCCCATCTCTGTAGTTCTGTAGTTGTATCTCCCTCTGACTTTCTTCTTTTCTTAAAAAAATTCAATTGGAGTATAGTTGGTTTACAATGTTGTATTAGTTTAAGGTGTGCAGCAAAGTGAATCAGTTATACATGACTTTCTTCTGTTGCTTTTCAGGACCCTTGGAATTACACTGGACCCAGCTGGATATTCCAAAGAAATCTCCCTTAATTCCATCTGCAATCACAATTATCTTTGCTATGTAACCAAAAATACTCACAGGCTCTGAAAATTAGGATATGAATATCTCTGATATCACAGTGCTACCAAAATGCAACATAAATTCAGATTGAATAAGATTATATATATAAAATTCCCTTGTGACTCAGGCAGAAAGAATCTGCCTGTGATGTGGGAGACCTGGGTTCAATTCCTGGGTTGGGAAGATCCCCTGGAGAAGGGAGAAGCTACCCACTCCAGTACTCTGGCCTAAAGAATTCCATGGGCTGTGTAGTCCATGGGGTTGCAAAGAGTTGGATACGGCTGAGCAACTTACACTTTGATTAGTAAAGTACAAAGGGTGATACTAATGTAAGTGTTATGGCAGCAGGTTGCTATCCTTTGGTTTGGCTGTGCAGCCTATGGAGGCATGTGAAGTTAGGTCATTTTCCCCTTTTCTTCTCTCTTCCCTCTAGGTTTCTAGTTACTATGTTTGACTTGCTTTTTTCCAAGAGTTTATTTTGGTACAGAAAGTGGTGCTTTGGTAGTTTAAAGTCATGTTTATTTTCCAGTGTAAGGACAATGGAATCATCAAATATTTTCCTCTACTCTAGGCACATTAATTCTGATATGTTGATCTATCTACATTCCCTGATTTTTACTGGTCCCAAATCACTTTGGATAGAAGCTTAACCCCTTCCACAGCTGGGATTCAGAAAAATGAAGACATGTTTGATGGCCTATGAGTAATGATACATGATTGACATTAAGAATCCAGTTTAAAGGAGCTGCTGCTGCTAAGTCACTTCAGTTGTGTCCAGCTCTGTGCAATCCCATGGACAGCAGCCCACCAGGCTCCTCTGTCCCTGGGATTCTCCAGGCCAGAATACTGGAGTGGGTTGCCATTTACTTCTCCAGTT
>NW_011494898.1:1109066-1118624 GCF_000754665.1 Bison bison bison
TTGGAAATATTTTTCTCATTTGTTGATTCACCTTGAGAAGGACAGCTCCTGTTTATAATATGTTAAATTTTAACCTTTCCTGATAGGCTTTATGCTTTCTTGATGGCTCAGATGATAAAGAATTTGCCTGTATTGCTGGAAACCAGGTTTGATTCCTGAGTTGGGAGGATCCCTTGGAGAAGGGAATGGCTACCCACAACATTATTCTTGCCTGGAGAATCCCATGGACAGAGGAGCCTGGTAGGTTATAGTCCATGGAGTCACCTAGATTGCCTGAACAATAGTGATACTTACTGAAAAACTGAGTTGTAGGGGAGGGCCATGCAAACTTTGTTAGAATACTATCACACTTCCTACAGGTTTAAAACTAACTAACTAACTAAAGGCCCAAGACACTGCCCGTGTGTGCATGCTAAGTTGCTTCAGTCGTGTCTGACTCTTTGGGACCCCATGAACTGTAGCCTTTCAGGGCCCTCTGTCCATGGGATTCTCCAGGCAAGAATACTGGAGTGGGTTGCCATGCCCACCTCAAGACACTGCCCATTGGATGACAAATGAGAAGTTTTACAATTATTTAGTTAGAGAAGAGAAGCAAAGGATGTAAAGGATGACAGCTTTTGAGCTTAAAATTTACTAGAGCTAGGCTTTCAGAAGTTGAAATTGCGACAACTTTTAGGATGGATTAGGAAAGACTGGTAATACACAGAAAATAATTGAAGTGTTTCCAATTCTATGCTGTTATAATGCCATGGTTGACATTCTTGAATATATGACTGTGTATGAGTATGTGATTGATAATTCTCCATATATAATTCTTCCTCTCAGTGAGACTGGAATGAAGATTTGCATATATTAGACACTCCTTTAAACTTTACTCATTAACTGAACATGAGGTTGATTGCTTGAATTGTTTCAGTCCAGGGGTAAACTCACAGGACAGCTGTAATAAAACCTTTCAACTACAACAGAATCAGAATAGAACCAACCTTTAGAGATAGAGGAAGATGATCCCATTTGTCTAGTGGTTGTGAAGTAGATTAACCTTAGATAAAGTTCAATTTTGTGCATCATTTAGGATAGAAACTTCTTACAGGACAAAAAATAATGACTTGGTGTAAGAAACTGTGAGTTAAATTCCCACTTTACTCATTACTAAAACAAGACCGTGAACAAGTTTCTTTATTTCTTTGAACTTTGATTTCCTAGGTAAATGAGCATGACGTTTGGGTGACATCAGTGGAAAAAAGCACAGTTCAGGGCATGTGCAGTTACATTTGATAAACTCTAGATGTTCTTGAAGCAGAAAATAAGGATTTGTGATGTTTGAAAGGATTATGATCACTAGTTGTGATCACACTCCTTTCTGTTTGTGGCATTGGAGAGCCTGGAGCAAAAGATCCAAGGAGGAGTTAACAATAAGTCTATAGGCTTCTAACCTAATGTTTATTCAGCACCCCTCAATGAGGTTATGATGTGATTGTTATCAGAGACTGGAGCTGTGCTGAATTTTGGCCAGAGTATCAAGCAGGCATCTCTGAAAAGGACTTCTGGTGTAAGGACTAAACAGGTCTTTCCAGTAGAAGTGTATTATTAAAGAGCTGGCGTATTTGAATAGGTTCTACATTAATGGTGTGCATTTGTACCCAACTCATAAAAACTAGTAGGGATCAATTATGCTTCAATCCAATACACTGAGACAAAAAGATACTATGAAATTGCTCAGCTGTTTCTTCTATATGGTTGAAAATGATCTTAGTAGAATGCAAAGCCTCTTTAACTTGTAAAATATATCATTATATTTTGCTTTGAGTAATGTGCAAGTTAATGTCCCTCCCATTCCAATCATAACAATCCCTCAGCCAACTGTAAAAGATCCTTTAATGATTATTTTCTCCGCTTAATGCCTTTTTTCATCTGTAGTTAGACAAGTGGAGCTGGAGCGCCTTGCCTATGTGCTATCATTTGTTTCAGAGATGCTAGGGAGTTAAAAATTCAAGGCATTTGCAAAAAATGTTGAAAGTTAAGTGGATATATTAACATAGTACTAACCAATAAATTAAAACTGCAATGAAATAAAATAGAATTTCAAATTCAAAAGGTCTTATCTCATGAAAAACTTAAGCTGTGCTAGATTTTCACTGTATATAAAATTATACAATTAGCAAGGAACTCAGTGGCTAATGGTTTTAAAATATTCATTTTAGTCCTGTAGTTTCCTGTTTATACAACTTCAGGAGAGCTTCAATATATAAACATTACAACAATTCACTTAAAGTGGCATTTTTAAGTTTCCTAAGTGATTTGGATATCCAAGCCTCTTTTGAAAAAGATTTTCTTAGTATGATAATTAGACAATGGTTCAATTCATTCCAAATGTCTAGTCAAGTTCCTCCCAACTATTAATTATATCTTACTAAAAGCTTCCAAGTGGTTCAAAATTTTAATGTTTCAAAGGGTTATAATTTTCTTGGTCTTAAAAAGAGAGGGTAAATTAAAGAGGGCAAACCTACTGGGAAAGTGAAACTCTGTCTTCATTCCTTTGTGCCTAGGTTTATGCTACAGAAAGAGTGAGAATGACAAGACCTCCAGGGAAATGTTTGTATTAGTGAGCACCTGTTTGCTTTGTGACACACAGTCTTCAATGTTTGCCTTTTCCTCCTAGAACCTGACGTTGCTAGGTATTGACACTCTGCTACCCTCACCCTAGCTTAGTAATCAAAGGCTAACTTCCTAAAGTTCAAGAATTGTTTCTTATTCTCTCAGTATGTATAACAGTATATATACAGTATATATAGCATATCAAGTACTTAGCTGCTTTCCATTTACACAAAAATGTCTATATGCACATATGTTTGTGTCTCTTGTGTAGTAAAGAATTTGTCTGTTTGTCCCAGATTCCTGGGATCAAGTTTCTAAACCCTTGGAATATCCTGAGAGATAAGAGTATATTTGTTGTTCACGATAGGCTCCTGAGATGACTACTGATTTTATACACATGGGATGCTTCTTAATGGACTCTTGGATAGCCTATGCAGCTAAGTTTCCAAGTTGACTCAGAATGGAGGCAGGCCAGAAAGACCAACTATGTGACTAAAGGATTAGGACTTGGAGCCACACGCTATAAGCCCAACCTCTGGGAAGAAGAGAGGATCTGAAGATTGAGATCAGTCATATGGCCAATGACTTAATCACTATGTCTGCATAATGAAACTTCAATAAAATCTCTGGACATTAAGGCTTAGGTAAGCTCCTTGGCTAGTAAACATATCAATGTGTTGAGAGATAACAAGTCTTGATTCCATATGAGAGGATCCTCAGGATTTTCCCAGAACTCTCCATATATTTATCTTCTTTGACTTGCTCTGATTTGTATCTTTTATAATAATAGAAGTCTAATTATAAGGATAGCACTTTACTGAGTTCTATGAGTCAGTCTAATGAGTTATCAAACCTAAGGAAATCATGGGAACCACTAAATATGTGGCACGTTGATCATAAATATCAGAGGCCTGAGGACTCCTGAATTTACAGGTGGCATATGAAATGAAAGCAGTCTTGTTGAGGACTATACACTTAATTTGTGGAATCTACTCTAATTTTGGATAGCTAGTGCTAGAATTGAATTGTGTTACAGTGTGTGTGTGTGTGTGTATGAAATATATAAATATTTCAATCTTAGCATCTCTAATTAATGGTGGCAACAAATATTCCATATTCTCAACTTTTGAAATGAATATTTAGACTTTTACTATGAAATGCTTGCAGCTTCCCAGGTGTCACAGTGGTAAAGAATCCACTGGCCAATGCAGGAGACACAAGAGATGCAGGTTCGATTCTTGGGTTGGAAAGATCCCCTGGAGAAGGGAATGGCAACCCACTCCAGTATTGTTGCCTGGAAAATTCCATAGACAGAGGAGCTTTGTGAGCTAGAATCCATGAGGCTGCAAAGAGTCAGACATGACAGCACACAAGAACTATGAGCTATATGAAGTACTTGTATTGCACTGCCCAATCTGCTCAGAGTAAATCCAGAGCTGGCATTATTAATCTTCTTAAAGAGCAGTCCTTCTGGGGTTTGGGAAATTCTTTAGAAAGTTTCTGCTACTCTATGCTTAATTCAGGTACTGGACAGAATGAGACTGCATTCACAAGCAGAGGAGTTATGGAAGACAAACTTATGGAAGACAAAAATAGCTCAATCATGAGTTTTATTCTCTGTTTCCTGTGTCTTCTTACACTTAGTGACTTTAATTTCTTATTTTTCTTTGCATCTTCTCCATATCATTGCCTTTTCAAAGGCACAAACATTATGAACTCATTTCCACTGATGAGTAAACGCCTAACTGATCTTTCAGTGTTCTCCACCCTCTAAGCAGAGTCCTCCTCAGTTTTCTTACCAATATAACAAGGCCTCACTACCTATTCTGACCCTGTGAAACTGGTTCTCATGACAAGTTGGATTAAACAGGCCTGTCCTCTGAACCTTGTTCTCTTTATAAAAATAACAAGCAGTTTATTGTGTCAGAAACTCCTTTAAATGCTTCACTTTTTGTATCTTTTTGTATCTTCACTTTTTGTATCTTAAATCATGAGGTAGGTGCTATTTTTATCCTCATCTTATAGATGATTTTGTGAGACACGAGTTAAAAATTTTCTCAAGACCCCTCAGCTAGTAAGTAGAAGAGCCGAGATTTCAGACAAGGCAGTTTGATTCTGGAGTCACACCCATAATTATTGATTTATGTTCCCTCACATATAATGTTTCTTAATGTGTGTAGAACTGTGCTCTTGTTCATCCTAGAATAAGTAGTTCATTAAATATATAAGAATATTCCTCTTATTTCCATAGTCCTCTTTCTCACAATGTTCCCACATGTGCTCTTTCCACCATATTGAATTACTTGCTGTTTCTCAAATACCCACTGCTTTCTCCAACATCCCCTTTGCTTTTTTCCTGTACTTAGAGAGCCCCTCCCATTTCTTCACACTTATTCCTATTTCTACTCATTCTTCAACTCAGCCTGTGACTTTTCCTGGTGCCCAGTATGGGGAAGAAGCCATTTCTCTGACTCCCTTCAGTATCTGCATGCTTTTATTGTGACATTTATCACAGCTGTAGTGACACAATTTATTTTTGTTTTCTTAGAAGACTAGAATGCATTTGATGGAGGTGTATTGTGTTACATGTATATACTTCTGGATTTGGCCTAGCATAAATTCTATAATATCTATCATTCATTGAAAATTTTAAAAACAAACAAATTAATGAAACTAGATAATAACATTGCAGGATTTCTGAAACCCAAGTTGGTAGACAACAATTTTCCATTTGCTGTATCCTAAGAGTCTTATGGAACATCTCTAGGGATGGTGAGAAAGAAAGTGTATTCATAATGTATTTACTTGATGTGTGCTTACATCATAGCACCTGCAAGTTTATCCTAATCTCAGACATGGTTTGAAGTCGGACTGAAAGAAAAAATAGGGAATAAATTTTTTATACATCCCTTCTAAACTTTAACTAACCTTCAGGGGATTTAAAATTTCTTGAGAGATACAATTAAAATTCTCAGATTTTTAATACTTCAAATACACATAGGCATAATCTCCCACAGACATATTATTGGATACACTTGGTATAGAATACCATAGCATACTAATAAGTATAGTATAAGTATCTATAGTATACATAGTGTGTGTAAATATTTCCCAGTATCACCATGTGAAATGTGACAAAGTGTTCTATCTCTTTAAGTTACTTTCTTAATACAACAAAATTATAATAAATTTTCACTTTTAAAGCTTTATCTCTTATCCCATCAATTATTACAGCTGTTATTTAGAAAGATTTTCTCCAATGATTTCTGTTTTTATTTGGAAATTTAGTGAAAAACAAAAAGAGTGGGTGTATCTGTGATTGCAAAAGAACAATTTCATTTATGAAAATACATTTATCTGTCTGCATATCTTGAGATTCCTCAAGATGTAGGGGTCTATTGCAGAATGAAAGGTTCTCCTGTATGGTATGAGTGAACTATTCTAATAATAATGAGTATCCATGTTAAACATTAATTTTGTGTAACTGTAGGGCACTGAGAAGAAAAGCCAATTTGATGGCTTTTGCCTATAGAAGCATACCAGCCCCTATATTGTTGTGGATCCTATTACTTTTCTCCTAGAAAGTGACTGTAGTGGGTTGCTAAGTTTTTTTCTTTCTATGAATTCTTAGAGAATGTCAAAAGCCAGTAACCCACAGTTCATGGAGATCATCTGGCTGAACTCTGTAAGCTATAACACTAGTTACTCAAGTTATTCTTGCCTTGACCTGGCTAAAAATGCACCTGCTGTGATCCTAAATAAAAGTCAAAATTTTCCATTGGACATTTATTGTGTCCTTAGTGATTTTTTTTTCCTTAGTGATTAGTATTCCTCTAGCTACCTGTGGCTTACTATTTTGTTCATTAGGGTTCAGTTCAGGTTTTAAGTAAATGTACAGCAATAGGGATCTTGTGCTAAGTCACCTCAGTTGTGTCTGACTCTGTGACCCTGTAGACTGTAGCCCACCAGGCTCCTCTGTCTATGGGATTCTCTAGGTAGGAATACTGGAGTGGGTTGCTATTTCTTTACTTCAAATTTGTGTTTGGTTATAGAGCAAGTGGTTACATGATTGTTACTTCACTAATTTTGTAAATTGCTAGTAACTTTCCTTGTTTATATAGTCCTTACATAATGGATGGAAATTATTTAACTGAGAAAAAAAACAAAAATGTGTCATCATTTCTTGACTCAGAATATACCAATCCCAGTGCTAAGAGTGTTATATATGTTTATTCATAAAATTTCCATCACAAGCTATTTGGTAATAAGAATTATTGTCTCCTCTTACACATAGGTTTAATGAGACTTCATAATTTGATAATCTATCTAGGATAACACAGCTAGTAAGTGGCAAAGCAACAATCACAATTAGGGCTTGCTCATTCTGGTAGTTTATATTCACAACTGTTAGACAAATCTGCCTTCTTTAGTGCCAGTGTGGGAAGACATTATAGTGTAAAACAGCAAATATCAGAGAATTAATGATGACTGCACAGTAGAGAAAATTTTTATTAATTTTTTAACTTTGCTAATTGTACTGTTTTTCTTATTTACCAAAAAATGGTATAATCTACAGATCCATCCCTCTTATTTCAAAAAAAGCATAGGGTGATTTACAAAGTTAAGAGGACAATCATTTCTGTGAAATATGTAGGTGGCATTTGCACAGAACACTTTTGAAGAATATATATTTTAAAAAATACTAGTGTTGCCTAGATTTGTGCAGTAGAAACCTAAGCATAACAGTAGCTAGTGTTATGGATATTTAATTGAACAAGAAAAAATGTGAACATGGGCCAAATGATGGTAGAGACACTA
Source organism: Bison bison bison (assembly GCF_000754665.1). Classification (NCBI taxonomy): domain Eukaryota; kingdom Metazoa; phylum Chordata; class Mammalia; order Artiodactyla; family Bovidae; genus Bison; species Bison bison. The sequence goes on from NW_011494898.1 coordinate 1,116,483, forward strand.
AAAATTATGTATAAAACCTGAAATAATAAGGATGTGATGATTGGAATACAAACTGGAACTGAATGGATTATTGAAGCAGATTCATGAATAATACAAAACCAAGATTATTAACAAGGGATTTAAATAGAATGGTGACAGAGATAATTTTGTTATTCTATCTTGAATAGAGATTAAAATTAATATTTGATTTTAGCTGTATATATTTTCAGTTTGTGATTATATATATGTCTACATAATGGGTTGTGTATGTGAATCTACACAGTTTGCTACACAACTGAAATTTGTCCTTCAATTTATACTCCCCCTACCCTTAACATGCCCAAAATTTACCTGCAGCTTGCTCTGTCAAACAACTACCAAATTTTTCTCTAGAATGTTTATTATATTGCTATTGATGAATTGTTGTTCTAATGAACCCTAGATCACTGTGTATTAACTCTTTGACAAACTGCTTATGATTCCTTCCAGAATATAGTTTTAGCCACTCTTATAAAACATTCCTTTGACTATATAGTCTGTAGGAAAAGTTGTCTTCGAGATAATGTTAACCTAGAATGAGAGAATCCAAGTGACAAGTACAGTTGAATATCTGATGGGATACATCAAAGACCATTCCTTTCTGGGAACTGGACTAGATAACTTATACTACACTATGAATTTGCCTCCATATAGTAGTAGTTGGGAACCACCTGAATCCCTAAGTCATTTTTTACCTCATCTAAGATTTTCTAATGATTTACCATTTATGTTTCTTCTAGTTCCCCACCCCTCCCCCATCTCTTTGCACCCCACCCTCTGGCAGGTTTTGAACCTTAGTGCACATCCCATTCTGACTTTCATTTATCATTGGTTAATCTTACTATAGGATGCTTCATGAGCCCCATGCTGATTCTGCTTTTCACACAGTCCTCTATTGGGCTTATTCACTCATTCATTTCTTTTTTGTTGTTGGAATAATTATATTTCCTCCCTTTCTCTTCATTGCTGGTACTTTCCCCCAGGGCCTATCCTAATAGCAAATTTCAACAGAGACATATCCCTTTTATATTAATCATATTTTTATTTTTAAGTGAAAGAAATGAAAAATATAGGCAAATAGTAGTTTTATAGAGCACTGATTGTTAGTAAAAATGTAATTATAAGGCAAAAATTATTTTAATGCTATTTTTGTGGTATATTTATTTCTAATAAGCTTTTAAAAATAATTGCTAACTAAAGAATTTCATATTTGTACGCAATGACATAAAAATGTACTAAAAATGAAATTTGTTTGAAGAGTTAAATAATTTTTAGAGGTTGTTATTATGTTAATAACCAACTTCCTGTTCATAAACAACAGAACTCACATACAAATAACAGAACTCACATATAAAATGTACTCAAATTTTGTATTTTTGTTGTGCATTACAGAGACTGAGTTTAAGCAAACACAAAACATGCATTGGTTATATCACTTCCTTTCCTTGTGGTCCCTATGAGAACTTCTCTATACCCTTTAATCACCTAACTCAAACTGACTCACCACTTTTCCTAAGCCCATTTCTTTAAAATGGTATTTATCTAGTCAGATTTCCATTGATTAAGTTTGAATGTCTATTGGTCAATTACTGTCTTCTAGAACAGGTCAGTAATTATGCAATATCTATGTTTTTGCTGGTTGGGTTGCAAAGAAATCAGTTCTTCAGTTCTGACAAGAACTGATGGCCAAGTTCTAAACCTTTTTTGACCTTTATGGTAGAAATTGACTATGTAATATCCATGAAATGCTGATGAGATCAGAGAAAATGGTCATTAAGGTCTTTGAAAGAGAAATATGAAGTAAAAACTTTAGAGTAGACAGAGCCATAAAATCCAAAATTATATTCCTAAAAAAATAATTAGTAAATTCTCTAATGTAGTTTGTTTCATGCATACACACTGAGGAAACCAGAAGGGAAAGAGACACGTGTACCCCAATGTTCATTGCAGCACTGTTTATAATAGCCAAGACATGGAAGCAACCTAGATGTCCATCAGCAGATGAATGGATAAGAAAGCTGTGGTACATATACACAATGGAGTATTACTCAGCCATTAAAAAGAATACATTTGAATCAGTTCTAATGAGGTGGATGAAACAGAGCCTATTATACAGAGTGAAGT
>NW_011494898.1:1118724-1123334 GCF_000754665.1 Bison bison bison
TGGTAACAATAACCCGGTGTACGAGACAGCAAAAGAGACACTGATGTGTAGAACAGTCTTATGGACTCTGTGGGAGAGGGAGAGGGTGGGAAGATTTGGGAGAATGGCAATGAAACATGTAAAATATCATGTAGGAAACGAGTTGCCAGTCCAGGTTTGATGCACGATGCTGGATGCTTGGGGCTGGTGCACTGGGACGGCCCAGAGGGAGGAGGGAGGAGGGTTTGGGATGGGGAACACATGTATACCTGTGGTGGATTCATTTTGATATTTGGCAAAACTAATACAATTATGTAAAGTTTAAAAATAAAATAAAATTAGAAAAAAAATATTAATCTTTGCAATGTTTTCAATCATTAATGTATCTCATAAAACTAATAGCCACTCTGAAAAAATAACATTTTATATTTCTTATTAAGTGTACATTTAATTGGAGAAAGATTAAGCCTTTTTTCATAGCTATTGTTTCTTCCTAGGTAGTTACTGATGATTGATAATTATCACTTTAGTTTTCTACTTGAATTGATATCATCACATTGGGTAGCCAACATTCTAAGTCAACCATCCAAGGAAGCAACTTAATGTTAACTACAGAACTATCTGATTGAAATGCATGGAGTTCTAAAAGCCATTAGCTTTTATGTGCAGAGTGAAAAGTTTGCTCCATTGGCATGTAATTTAATTTTTATAGTCAGGAGATAACAATAACATGAAAACATTACTACCAATGAAAATATACTTTATGAAGAAAGTAGAGTGGGGAAAAATGGAAGATTAGTTATTCTAAGATAAGTGGCTTTGTATATATGATAAAAAGTAAGAACAAAAATGAATCTACCATAAGCAGTTGGATGACTATAGCACTGAATAATAAATATTATAGAGTCCTCACTATAAATGCTAAATTGACAACCATATAAAGTTTTTCTCAACAATGCACCTGAAAATTCTGTATTCTGGCATCCATTGATATAAAATGGGAGAAAAGAGGACTTTTAAAAGAGAATAGCTTATTTCTTAAGCAATGGGTGGAACACAAGTTATATGAATCAACATTGACAATGGTGTCTAAATTAATAATTAGCAAAATACTCCCTGTTCTACATTGACTGTTGCAATTATCTGTACTAGATCATTTGTTCTTGTTACAGATTCTTCATATACCATTAGGGATATTTTACTCTTTAAGTTGTCCTTCAGTTCAGTTCAGTCAGTTCAGTTGCTCAGTCGTGTCCGACTCTTTGCAACCCCTGAACTGCAGCATGCCAGGCCTCCCTGTCCATCACCATTTCCCAGAGTTCACTCAGACTCACGTCCATCGACTCAGTGATGACATCCAGCCATCTCATCCTCTGTCGTCCCCTTCTTCTCCTGCCCCCAATCCCTCCCAGCATCAGAGTCTTTTCCAATGAGTCAACTCTTCGCATGAGGTGGCCAAAGTATTGGAGTTTCAGCTTCAGCATCATTCCCTCCAAAGAAATCCCAGGGCTGATCTCCTTCAAAATGGACTGGTTGGATCTCCTTGTAGTCCAAGGACTCTCAAGAGTCTTCTCCAACACCACAGTTCAAAAGCATCAATTCTTCAGCGCTCAGCCTTCTTCACAGTCCAACTCTCACATCCATACATGACCACAGGAAAAACCAAAGCCTTGACTAGACGGAACTTTGTTGGAAAAGTAATGTCTCTGCTTTTCAATATGCTGTCTAGCTTGGTCAAAACTTTTCTTCCAAGGAGTAAGCATCTTTTAATTTCATGGCTGGGGTCACCATCTGCGGTGATTTTGGAGCCCAGAAAAATAAAGTCTGACACTGTTTCCACTGTTTCCCATCTATTTCCCATGAAGTGATGGGACCAGATGCCATGATCTTCATTTTCTGAATGTTGAGCTTTAAGCCAACTTTTTCACTCTCCTCTTTCACCTTCATCAAGAGGCTTTTGAGTTCCTCTTCACTTTCTGCCATAAGGGTGGTGTCATCTGCATATCTGAGGTTATTGATATTTCTCCCAGAAATCTTGATTCCAGCTTGTGCTTCTTCCAGTCCAGCGTTTCTCATGATGTACTCTGCATAGAAGTTAAATAAGCAGGGTGACAATATACAGCCTTGACATACTCCTTTTCCTATTTGGAACCAGTCTGTTGTTCCATGTCCAGTTCTAGCTGTTGCTTCCTGACCTACATATAGGTTTCTCAAAATTAACTTTGTATAGCAAAGTCCTTCACTATTATTATTTTTTCGTTTCTTCCAAATATCTATACGTGAAAAACCTACTTCTGAAAAATATTGTTAGGTTGTTGCAAAAGTAATTGCATTTTTGCATTATTGAACTTTGCCATTGGATACTGGAATACATTCTTAAATAAATGTAGTTAAGTTATACATAATTTTAATGTGCATTTCTTGCTTTATGATTTTTGATAATGACTTCTATCTTGCTGTTTGTTTTGTATGTGTTTTATACTATAAAAATTACATTAGAGAAAAAGCTAATTCAAGCAAATTCAAGCATTTTTCTTATTTGAGTTCAAAATGGGTTGTAAGGCAGTGGAGACAACTCACAGCATCAACAACCCACTTGGCCCAGGAACTTCTAATGGACGTTCAGTGCAGAGGTGGTCAAGAAGACCACCTCTTGCCAAGGAGACAGGAAACTTGAAGATGAGGAGTGTAGTAGCTGCCCATCAAATGTTGACAATGACCAACTGAGAGCATCATTGAAGCTGATCCTCTTACAATCTCACAAGATGTTGCTGAAGAACTGAACATTGACCATTCTGTGGTCATTTGGCATTTGAAACAAATTGGAAGGGTGAAAAAGCTTGATAAGTGGGTGCCTTGTGAGCTGACCACAAATTTAAAAAAAATCAGTATTTTGAAGTGTTGTCTTCTCTTATTCTGCACAACAACAACAAACCATTTCTCAATTGGATTGTGATGTGTGACAAAAAGTGGATTTTGTGCAATGCCCAGTTCAGTGGTGGGACCAAGAAGCTCCAAAGCACTTCCTAAAGCCAAACTTGCACCAAGAAAAGGTCATGGTCACTCTTTGATGGTCTGCTCCCAACCGGTCTGATCCACTATAGCTTTCTGAATCCTGGCAAAACCATTCCACCTGAGAAGTATGCTCAGCAAATTGATGAGATGCACTGAAAAATTACAGTGCCTGAAGCTGGCATCTGTCAACAGAAAGGGCCCAATTCTTCTCCACAACAGCACCTGGCCACACAGTGCACAGCCAACATTTCAAAAGTTGAACAAATTGGGCTATGAAGTTTTGCCTCATCTGCCATATTCACCTGACCTCTCACCAACTGACTACCACTTCTTCAAGCATCTCAATAACTTTTTGCAGGGAAAATGCTTCCATGACCAACAGGAGGCAGAAACTGCTTTCCAAGAGTTCACTGAATCCCAAGGCACAGACTTATGCTACAGGAATAAACAAACATTTCTCATTGACAAAAAATGTGTTGGTTGTAATGGTTCCTATTTTCATTAATAAAGATGTGTTTGAGCCTAGTTATAATGATTTAAAATTCATGGTTTGAAACCACAGTTATGTTTATCCAATGTCTTAGGTTGCTCAGTCATGTCCAGCTCTTTGCAAACCCATGGACTGTAGCCCTCCAGACTCCTCTGACCATGGGATTTCCCAGGCAAGAATACTGGAGTGGGTTGCTATTTCCTTCTCCAGGGGATCTTTCCAACTCAGGGACTGAACTTGTCTCCTGCATGGCAGGCAGCTTATTTCCCACTGAATCAAGAGGGAAACCCCACAATTATATTTGCACAAACCTAAATATTAGTCCTCAGCATTGTCCTTACATGTGCTTTTAAAAGTCCCACTATTAAATACAATTTATTTCTTTGATACTGTTAAACAAGATAGTAATAATTCATCTGAGTTTATTGTCAGAAGCTTACTATTGAGATTATTGATATAAATATCTGATTCCAATTTTAGATGCTAAGGGTTATATATATTTAAAATAATGAACTTTGTATAGTACTAGCAGTTAGACTATAAAGAAAGCTGAATGCTGAAGAATTGATGCTTTTGAACTGTGGTGTTGGAGAAGACTTTGAGAGTCCCTTGGACTGCAAGAAGATCCAACCAGTCCATCTTAAAGGAGATCAGTCCTGAGTGTTCATTGGAAAGACTGATGTTGAAGCTGAAACTCCAGTACTTTGGCCACCTGATGTGAAGAGCTGACTCATTTGAAAAGACCCTGATGCTGGGAAAGACTGAGGGCAGGAGGAGAAAGGGATGACAGGAGATGAAATGGTTGCATGGCCTCACCAACCCAATGGACATGAGTTTGGATAAACTCCGGGAGTTGTTGATGGACAGGGAGGCCTGGCATGCTGTGGTTCATGGGATTGGAAAGAGTCAGACACGACTAAGCAACTGAACTGAACTGAACTGAGCCTTTTCATTAATCTTTTCACATATATTATTTGATTTGCTGTCTTGAGCAGCCATGAATGTCAGTTTTATTATTTTTTAAAATTATTATTATTATTTTTTTACTTTACAATATTGTATTGGTTTTGCCATACATCAACATGCATCTGCCATGGGTGTACACATGTTCCCCATCCTGAACCCG
>NW_011494898.1:1123606-1141239 GCF_000754665.1 Bison bison bison
ATGGCATCTGGTCCCATCACTTAATGGGAAATAGATGGGGAAACAGTGGAAACAGTGTCAGACTTTATTTTTCTGGGCTCCAAAATCACAACATATGGTGACTGCAGCCATGAAATTAAAAGACGCTTACTCCTTGGAAGGAAAGTTATGACCAACTTAGATAGCATATTCAAAAGCAGAGACATTACTTTGCCAACAAAGATCCATATAGTTAAAGCTGTGGTTTTTCCAGTAGTCATATATGGATGTAAGAGTTGGACCACAAAGGCTAAGTGCTGAAGAATTGATGCTTTTGAACTGTGGTGTTGGAGAAGACTGTTAAGAGTCCCTGGGACTGCAAGGACATCCAACCAGTCCATTCTGAAGGAGATTAGCCCTGGGATTTCTTTGGAAGGAATGATGCTAAAGCTGAAACTCCAGTACTTTGGCCACCTCATGCGAAGAGTTGACTCATTGGAAAAGACTCTGATGCTGGGAGGGATTGGGGGCAGGAGGAGAAGGGGACGACAGAGGATGAGATGGCTGGATGGCATCACCGACTCAATGGACGTGAGTCTGAGTGAACTCCGGGAGTTGGTGATGGACAGGGAGGTCTGGTGTGTTGCGATTCATGGGGTCGCAAAGAGTCTGACACGACTGAGCGACTGATCTGATCTGATCTGAAGAGATTAAGAGATTTGTTCATGCTAACCCAATTCATAAATAGTCCAATTCAAAAGCACTTATTAAGAACAGAATATATAATAGTTAATATTCTGGCCCACTAGGATATTAAAAATAATTTCTAAATGTACCTACTCTCATGGGATTAATCTCAAGTGTAGAGGTAAACAAATATGTTAAATAGGATTAAATTGTTATACCAATGATATTGGATCTTTTACCAATGACATTTCAATAAGAGGGAGAGGCTTATATTTTTATATCTTTTTAAAAAATTATTTTAGAGATAAGGGCTTGATATGTATTCATTGGCTCAGATACTAAATGTATTTCTTGTTTACTGTGTTATTAAACATCCAGGATTTTGCCATTAATTTTTTCTCCTTACTACACATATGTTTCCTGAATGAATTCTCCAAAAGTTTTACTGTATTCTGATAACTATAAAATCTTTAGCTCAGACAGTTCTCATCAATCCATGCTACAGTTCTCTCAAAAGGAAATACCACAAGATGACCCGTAATCTCCACTTCACCTCTTTCCACTCTTCTTCTGGTATTAATGAAAGAAATGATTTAATCATTTGCCTAAACAAAAGTCCTGGAAGTCATCCTGTCTTTATCTCACAACTAAATGTTTATCTAATCAGGCCATATTCTTCTACACACAATGCCATGTCCTCAAGTTATCTCCTAGTTTGATTGTGCAAGTCGTCTCCTTGTCTCAGGCACTATTTCTCCATTCAAGTATCCTATAGAAGTCGGTGAGTTTGTTTCTGTTTTTTTCTTTAAAGAAACTCAAATGTTACTGTGTTTCTTCAAAATCCTTTATTCTCTCAGGATAAGCCCCTAATTCTCAAATCTTCCTGAATAATTTTAAATTCCCTGCGTTACCTATACTAGTTTTTATGTTTGGGCCTTTACTCATATTTTCCCTTCTTTACTCCTTTTCCTCCTCCTTCTCCTACTCCAAACATTTCCTCCATATCTTGTTTGTTAGAAACATTTTATTTGTTATGTTCCATAGGAAGTTCTTACTCTTCCCCAAGGCTAGGCTCTACTCCTGCACCCACTGTCTTATAATATTGTTGCTTCTATTATTACAATAATCACATAGTACTGTAACTAAGAAACTAGGTAGAAAGTAAGAAGTTTCAGATCTAAGAAGCACCCTATTAAAAAAAATTCTCCCATTTTATTACCTGATGATTACATAGTAAGAATTTATTTTGTTTGTGCCTTCCACTCCCTACCCTAATATTCCCCTTCCTTGTTACCACTAGTTTGTTCATCTGTGAGTCTGCTTCTTTTTTGTTGTATTCACTAGTTTGTTGTAGTTTTAGATTCCACATATAAGTGATATCATATATCTGCCTTTCTCTGACTGACATTTCACTTAGCATAGGGCTGTCCAAGTCCATCCATGCTCTACAAATGGAAAATTTTCTTTCTTTTTTATGGCTGAGTAGTATTTGTGTGTGTGTGTGTGTGTGTGTGTGTATGCATACCACATCTTCCTCATCCATTCATCTGTTGGTGAACTTAGGTTGCTTCCATCTATTGGCAATTATAAATTATGCTACTATGAAAATTGGTGTGTATATATCTTTTTGAATTAATAATTTTAACTCTGTTCAATTCTCAGGAGTAGAAGTGCTGAGTCATATGGTAGTTCTGGGCTTTCTCAGTGGTGCTTGTGGTAAAGAACCCACCTGCCAATGTAGGAGACATTAGAGATGCAAGTTTAATCCCTGGGTTGGGAAGATCCTGTGGAGGAGGGCATTGCAACCCACTCCAGTATTCTTGCCTGGGGAAACCTATGGACAGAAGAGCCTGACAAGCAATAGTCCATAGAGTTTCAAAGAGCCTGACATGACTGAGCAACTTAATACACACATGGTAGTTCTATTTAGTTTATTAAGTTTATCAAGTTGATGAAAAGGGGTTAGGGTTAAGGTTAGGGTGAAGGTGAGGGTGAGGATGAGGGTGAAAGAGGAGAGTTAAAATCTGGCTTAAAATTCAACATTCAAATAACTAAGATCATGACATCTGGTCCCATCACTTCATGACAAATAGATGGGCAAACAGTGGAAACAGTGAGAGAATTTATTTCCTTGGGTTCCAAAATGGCTACAGATGAAATTAAAAGATGCTTGCTCCTTGGAAGAAAAGCTATGACCAATCTAGATAGAATATTAAAAAGCAGAGACATTACTTTGCCAACAAAGATCCATATAGTTAAAGCTGTGCTTTTTCCAGTAGTCATATATGGATGTAAGAGTTGGACCACAAAGAAAGCTGAGTGCTGAAGAATTGATACTTTTGAACTGTGGTGATGGAGAAGACTTTTGAGAGTCCCTTGGACTGCAAGGAGATCAAACCAGTCAACCCTGAAGGAAATCAGTCCTGAATATCCTTTGGAAGGACTGATGGCTGAAGCTGAAGCTCCAGTACTTTGGTCACCTGATATGAAGAGCCAACTCATTAGAAAAGACCCTGATGCTGGGAAAGATTGAAGGCAGGAGGAGAAGGGGATGACAGAAGATGAGATGGTTGGATGGCATCACTGACTAAATGGACATGAGTTTGAGCAAGCTCTGGGAGTTGGTGATGGACAGGGGAGCCTGGCGTGCTGCAGTACATGGGGTTGCAAAGAGTCGGACATGACTGAGCAAATGAACTGAACTGATGGTAGTTCTATTTTTAGCTTTTAGAGAAACCACCATACTACTTTCCACAGTGGCTGCACCAATTCCCATTCCCATCAAAAGTATAACAGGTTTCCCTTTACTCCACACCCTGGGAGATATTTGTTATTTGTGTTGTTTTTGATGATAGCCATTTTGACAGGTGTGAGGTGGTATCTCATTGTAGTTTTGATTTGCAATTCCCTGATAATTAGTGATGTTAAACATCTTTTCATGTGCCTGTTGGCCATCTGCTTGTCCTCTATGGGAAAATGTCTATTCAGTTATTCTATTTTAAAATTGGGTTGTTAGTTTTTCTGCTATTGAGTTGTATGAGCTGTTTATATATGTTGGATATTAATCCATTATTGATCATATCATTTGCAAATATTTTCTGTCCTTAATATTGTCTTTTTGCTTTGTCAATGGTTTACTTTGCAGTGCAAAAGCTTTTAACTTTAATTAGGTCCCATTTATTACTTTTGCTTTTGTATCCTTTAGTTTAGGAGAGAGATCCAAAAAATATTTGCTTTAGTTTAAGTCAAAGAGTATTCTGCCTATCTTTTCTTTTAGGAGTTTTATAGTATCCAGTCTTACATTTAGATCTTTAATCCATTTTGAGTTTTATCTTATATAGGGTATTAGAGAATGTTTCAATTTTACTCTTTTACATGTAGCTGACCAGTTTTCCCAGCACCACTTTTTGAAGACTGTCTTTTCTCAATTGTATATTCTTCCTTCCTTTGCTGTAGATTCATTGGCCATAAGTGCATGAGCTTCTTTCTGGACTGTCTATCCTGTTCCATGTATTTATATGTCTTATTTTATTTTTTTTTTTTTTGCCGCTACCATAATGTTTTGATCACTGCAGCTTTGTAGTAAAGTCTGATGTGAGAGAATGTGATTCTTCCAACTCTGTTCTCCTTTCTCAAGATTTTTTGACTATCTGGGTTCTCTTGGGTTTCCATACAAGTTTAAAAAATATTTTTCTAGCTCTATAAAGAGGCCATTGGTATTTTTATAAAGATCACATTAATCTAAAGATTTCCTTGGGTAGTATGGCCATTTTAGCAACTGATTCTTCAAATCTCATAACATGGTATGTCTTTCCATCTGCTTGTGTTGTCTTCAGTTTCTTTCACCAGTGTCATATTTTTCTGAGTAGAGGTCTTTTGCCTCCTTAGGTAAATTTATTCCTAGATGTTTTATTCTTTTTAATGTAATGGTAAATGGGCTTGTTTTTAAAATTTCTCTTTCTCATAGTTTGTTGTTGTGTAGAAATGCAGCAGGTTTCTGTATATTAACTTTGTATCCAGCAACTTTACCAGATTTGTTGAAAACTCTCATAGTTTTCTGGTGGTGTCTCCAGGATTTTCTGTGTAGTATCATGTCATCTGCCAATGATGACAGTTTTACTTCTTCCTTTCCAGTTTGGATTCCTTTTATTTGTTTTTCGTTTACAATTGCTATGACTATGACTTCCAAAACTATGTTGAATGAAAATGGCAAGAGTGAGCATCATTGTCTTATTCTTTATCTTAGAGGAAATGCTTTCAGCTTTTCATCATTGAGTATGATACTAGCTGTTGGTTTGTCATATATGGTCTTTATTATTTTGAATTTTGTTCCCTCTGTGCCTGCTTTTTGGAGATGTTTTATCATAAATTGGTATTGAATTTTATCAAAATCTTTTTCTGCATCTATTGAGATGATAATATGGTTTTTATTATTCAATTTGTTAATTGATTCAGTTTATTAATTTGTTAATCAATCACATTGATTAATTTATGGATATTGAAGAATCCTTACATCCCTGGGGTAAATCCCACCAATCATGGTGTATGTTATTTTTACTGTATTGTTGAATTTGGTTTGCTAGTATTTTGTTGAGGACTTTTGTATCTAGAACATCCTATTTTTTATTGAATCTTTAACAGATAGCATTGTCTGACATATTGAATGTATTTATTATTTTTATTGGAAAAATGAATTATTTTTAGAGCTTTAAAAATTAAAATATGTCAAATAATTTGTATTAATTTTATGTACAAAGGTGAAACTTGGAATAAGAATTGATATAGAGGAAAGTGCATTGACTTAAAAATGTAAAGGAGACATATGCCAAGGCTTTACATTGGATACTTTAAATATAATATATCCCTAATAATTCCAACATAGCTTTAAAAAGTTATTATTAGAGAAGTTACCCAAAAGTCTGTGTGGTACATGAAAATTCAGAGTGAATTCATCTGAAAAACTACCAGCAGGCTATGGAGACAAATAGTGTGAACTCAAATGTTGTGTATTAATGATGGACTTGCTTTCATCCCTGAACTAAATTTTCATTAAGATTCCCAATTTGATCACATTAAGAATGTATACTCATGCTAACAAAATTCTCATTAAGATAATGTATCAATGTGTTAATTTCCTGGGATATTTTTCTCAATAATCAAACTATAGTGGGAAGTCATATAAGTTGATGTTTGTTTAGAATCTACCAGAAAAGGAGAATTTGGTTGTAAGATATAAATGCTTAATAAATAAGGCTTTGAGGATCCTACTCTTTCCTTTTCTATAATATGTATTTATTTATCCAGGGGATCAAATTTTCAGGTCTGCCTGACAAGGTGATCTTTTCCTGGATATTGCATGAATGGCCACTGCTAACAATTGCTTAAGTCTCTTGTTTTTCTTTTCCTTTAGACTGACCAACCTCTGATCAGATCAGTCGCTCAGTCGTGTCCGACTCTTTGCGACCCCATGAATCGCAGCATGCCAGGCCTCCCTGTCCATCACTAACTCCCGGAGTTCACCGAGACTCACATCCATCGAGTCAGTGATGCCATCCAGCCATCTCATCCTCTGTCGTCCCCTTCTCCTCCTGCCCCCAATCCCTCCCAGCATCAGAGTCTTTTCCAATGAGTCAACTCTTCCCATGAGGTGGCCAAAGTACTGGAGTTTCAGCTTTAGCATCATTCCTTCCAAAGAAATCCCAGGGCTGATCTCCTTCAGAATGGACTGGTTGGATCTCCTTGCAGTCCAAGGGACTCTCAAGAGTCTTCTCCAACACCACAGTTCAAAAGCATCCATTCTTCGGCACTCAGCCTTCTTCACAGTCCAACTCTCACATCTATACATGACCACAGGAAAAATCATAGCCTTGACTAGACGAACCTTTGTTGGCAAAGTAATGTCTCTGCTTTTGAATATGCTATCTAGGTTGATCATAATTTTCCTTCCAAGGAGTAAGCGTCTTTTAATTTCATGGCTGCAGTCACCATCTGTAGTGATTTTGGAGCCCAGAAAGCAAAGTCTAACACCGTTTCCACTGTTTCCCCATTTATTTCCCATGAAGTGATAGGACCAGATGCCATGATCTTCGTTTTCTGAATGTTGAGCTTTAAGCCAACTTTTTCACTCTCCTCTTTCACTTTCATCAAGAGGCTTTTGAGTTCCTCTTCACTTCCTGCCATAAGGGTGGTGTCATCTGCATGTCTGAGGTGATTGATATTTCTCCTGGCAATCTTGATTCCAGCTTGTGCTTCTTCCAGTCCAGCGTTACTCATGATGTACTCTGCATAGAAGTTAAATAAGCAGGGTGACAATATACAGCCTTGACGTACTCCTTTTCCTATTTGGAACCAGTCTGTTGTTCCATGTCCAGTTCTAACTGTTGCTTCCTGACCTGCATACAAATTTCTCAAGAGGCAGATCAGGTGGTCTGGTATTCCCATCTCTTTCAGAATTTTCCACAGTTTATTGTGATCCACACAGTCAAAGGCTTTGGAATAGTCAATAAAGCAGAAATAGATGTTTTTCTGGAACTCTCTTGCTTTTTCCATGATCCAGCGGATGTTGGCAATTTGATCTCTGGTTCCTCTGCCTTTTCTAAAACTAGCTTAAACATCAGGAAGTTCACCGTTCACATATTGCTGAAGCCTGGCTTGGAGAATTTTGAGCATTACTTTACTAGCGTGTGAGATGAGTGCAATTGTGTGATAGTTTGAGCATTCTTTGGCATTGTCTTTCTTTGGGATTGGAATGAAAACTGACCTTTTCCAGTCCTGTGGACACTGCTGAGTTTTCCAAATTTGCTGGCATATTGAGTGCAGCACTTTCACAGCATCATCTTTCAGGATTTGGAATAGCTCAACTGGAATTCCATCACCTCCACTACCTTTGTTCGTAGTGATGCTTTCTAAGGCCCATTTGACTTCACATTCCAGGATGTCTGGCTCTAGGTCAGTGATCACACCATCGTGATTATCTGGGTCGTGAAGATCTTTTTTGTACAGTTCTTCTGTATATTCTTGCCATCTCTTCTTAATATCTTCTACTTCTGTTAGGTCCATACCATTTCTGTCCTTTATCAAGCTCATCTTTGCATGAAATGTTCCTTTGATATCCTAGAACCCATCAAATACTGCTCTCACTTTAAGCTGTGATTGGTAACTCTGGTCAGGTCTTTCTGAATGAGGATTTCACTTTTCTCAGCTATGACCCATTATTTTTCTCATCATTTAAATTTGAAGAAGGCAAGTTTGTTTGCATTACCAATAGCGTCTGTAGACAGTGCATTATCTCATTTTATCCTGCAACTATTTAAGTTTACAATATAGGTGTTAATAAACAATTCTGTTTCACAGTTAGAGGATTTATGCTAAAGAGTCTAAGTAACATTTCTTAAGGCATAGCTGGTATCCAAAGAAAGTTTGACTCCAGAGCCTTTGCTCTTCCAAGTCTTATTTTTCAATCTTAGTTCTGTATCTAAGTAAATGTTTACTCATAGGCAGACCACTAATTTCCCTCTACTCCACTTTGCTTATCACAAAAGTAAGTTGCTTCTGTAGATTATTTTTAACATTTTTTCCAGGTCTATTTTTTTTTTTCAATAGGAAGCTTTATAATTTCCTGTCTTCTCTAGCCATACCAGGTAGTCTCTATTTCACAACACAAAGCAAGGATATGCTATGAACTTAATTCTCATTCTAGATGCCTGTGTATTGACATGAGGTTGACTAAAGTCTTATTTTTTAGTGATCTTTCATCTTTTTTTTGTTAATGGTTAATTTAATGAGGAGTTGGTTGGTCCCATTTCTTATAAAGGAAAGAGATTAGAGTTTGAGTAGCTCTTTCAGCTACTTTTTAATTACTTCTGATTTCATGTTTTTTAAGATGAAATGACTGTAGCTTATTTAAGAGGAAGAAACTTTTGTGATGTGCATTATAACTATAGTACATCAAAGTCCTCATTTTTTTGTACTATGCAGGTGTAGAAATTTTGTGACACAGGAGGATACACCATGGGTAGTAGAAAGGGAAAAGGGAAAACAAAATTACACTGCTTTCACTCATTTGCTTTGCAACAGATGTTTATGTAGAAAAGCATTTTGCTTTCCTATTTATTGAGGAGTGTGGTCATGACAAGCCATGTCTATTTCTTCAGCTATTCTGAAAGCTTTGAGTCTAAAGGGATTGGAGTAGCCTAAATAAATTGTCCTGATGCCAGTAAATAGTGACTTTGTACAAGGGGCAGAGTGAGCATCTGCTTTTCCTAGAATTCTAGAGCCAAGTGTGATATCTGGGGAGAAGGGGTAGAATTGGACTGACAGCTTAGTTTTTCTGTGGCCTGCATTTACTGGAGTTAGCTGTGAAAATAGGCCAGCTTAATCAATGTAGGCCTGTTTGTCATATCATTGTTTCCTGTGACATTGGCTTTCCCTCTGCACCTGAGACCTGGGTCAGTGATTCCATCTCCCTGTTCCATACACATCTAGCTGACAGATTATCGTCTTTATACAGAAGTCTCTTAAATAAATGTTTACCTCCCTTTAAAGTCCTGTATTAATAAAGGGACCATATAGATGTTTTGTTAGTAATAATATCTCCAGCATCCAGCCAAAGTTTTTCTCTCTAAGGGAGAAAGAAAGGGAAATAAGAAAGGTTTTTTTTTTTTTTTTTTCCCACTGATTAATGAAAAGATGGGCTTCCCTGGTGATTTAGCAATAAAGAAAGGGCTGAAATGCAGGAGATGTGGGTTAGATCCCTGGGTTGGGAAGATCACCTGGAGTAGGAAATGGCAAGCCACTCCAGTATTCTTGCCTGAAAAATCCCATGGACAGAGTAGACAGATGGGCAATAATAATCCATAGGGTTGCAGAAGAATCTGACACAATTTAGGGACTAAAATAACAATAACAATGAAAAGCCAAATTATCACTTCACAATAGGAACTACCATAGACTAAAAACAGAAAGAAAGAAGAAAAAAAATCACATAGTTACTGACCTCCTAGTACCAAAACTGTTATTTTATAAATTGCTTTGAGATTGGGATGGGTGAACCAACTGTCACCAAAGAATTGGATCCCATGGTTCCTACATTCTAAATAACTCATCAGTATCTAAAAGACATAAAAAATAGGATAGATGTGTACATCTTAAGTTGTAAAAAGAATAAAGAAAAATTCAGGATAGTATTGCTTTTTTTCATGCTTTAAGATTAAGAAAATGGGAATAAATGAAAGTGGTGCTAATTTTAGTGTGAAAGTGAAAGTTGCTCAGTGGTGTCTGACTCTCTGTGACTCCATGGCCTATACAGTCCATGGAATTCTCTAGGCCAGAATACTGGAGTGGGTAGCCTTTCCCTTCTTCAGGGGATCTTCCCAACCCAGGGATCAAACCCAGGTCTCCCTCATTGTGGGCAGATTCTTTACCAGCTGAACCACAAGGTAAGCCCAAGAATACTGGAGTGGGTAGCCTATCCCTTCTCCAGCAGATCTTCCCAATCCAGAAATCAACCCGGGGGCTCCTTCATTGCAGGCAGATTCTTTACCAACTGAGCTATCAGGGAAGTCCAATTTTAGTTTACTTGTTGGTATAAATTCAGTAACAAACTTCAGCAAATAATCATCTTGAAGAAGTAAACTTTGGACCTGTCCTTCCATGCAATCTATCTTTAAACATAATTGGAAGTTCTGTTTATCCTCAGTGGATCTTCAGGAGGGAGCCTAAAAGTCACCTGATTGTAGAAACAGAATCTGACCTCGTTTCTTTTCAACAAGGAGCTACCATTATCTTTAATCCAGTTGGAAAGCTGATTACTTTATTTTTTTAAGCCAGAGAGGACTCTTGACTCAGATGCCTTTATTTTCATTGTAGAGATACTTAGCTGAGTCAGTAACCAGGCATAATATATCACACGCTGAGTCTTTGAAATTTATATCTTAGACATGCAAAGTCAAGAATTGCTTGTTCAGTTCAATTGCTTCAAATACAGAACATTCTATTTGTTGTAATATAAATGGTAAACACATCAGACAACACAAACAGAGTAACTGAGAATCCCTTGTCTTAAGGACAAATTCTACCAATGGAGATATATAACATATCAAAGAAAGATGAAAGTTTTGATTAATCTGGTCACATGTTAACCAAAATTTTGCATCCTAGATGTTTACATTTTTCAATACAGTGATATCTCTACTCTAGAGAGAATTATTTATGTGTTCAAGAAAGTCTTCTATAAACTAGAGAATACAATTACTATCTAAGAAAATTAATCCAGTTGGCTTCCTTCTAGAAGTTCTAACAACAAAAAGTGTTGAGGGATGAGGAATCAGAAATAGGTAAACTAAGAAGAATGATAGAAGCACAATACTAAATAAAGAGAGAGAAGGCAAATGTGAGTGGAGGAAGGTTGTTTGGAAATGTCTGCGCTTCTATATAGTCACAAAATGTGCATTCCCTACCTTGAATAAAGCTGTTTCTTGTAAGTAATTTCTGTGTTTCTATACTTCAGCTGTTCCACTAAGCTAGTATTTTGTAAAGAATTATCTTATTGATTTCAGCCTTTTAGTATGTTCATCTGCTGAATACATTTATTCTTTTCTCTTTTAAAAAATATTAATTTTTAATGGAAGAATAATTACTTTACAATATTGTGTTGGTTTCTGCCATACATCAACATGAATCAGCCAAAGGTACACATATGTCCACTCTCTTCTGAACCTTCCTCCCACCTCATCCCACTTAAATGACAATTTTGTTGTTGTCATTGACCTCAAGAATGGGGTATCTTAAAAAGATATGTGAAGAAAAATGGAAGAAAGGCTTATTATATACTTAACCATTTGTAGAAAGTCATTTCAAGTAGATGGAAGTCCACATGATGGACTCTTACATTCACTGATGGGAAGATTTCCATGGTGAAGAGGTTGTGCTAATGAGGGATTAAAAGCAACTATTTAAAAAAAATTATTGAAGTATCATTGATTTACAATGTTGTGTTAGGTTCAGGTATACAGCACAGTGAATCAGTTATACATATACATATACACTCTTTTTAAAAATTATTATTGTTTTCTCATATAGGTCATTACAGGGCATTGACTAGAGTTCCATATACTATACAGTAAGTCCTTACTAGTTATATCTTCTATATATAGTAGTGTGTATATGTCAATCCCAACCTCCCAGTTCATCTCTCCCTCTCCCTTACCTTCTGATAACCATAAGTTTATCACCTGTGTGTGGGTCAAGAAGCAACTGTTAGAACCTTATATGGAACAACTGACTGATTCAAATTTGAGAAAGGAGTACCACAAGGCTGTATATTGTCACGCTGTTTATTTAACTTATATGCAGAGCACATCATGTGAAATGCTTGGCTGGATGAGTTACAAGCTGAAATCAAGATTTCTGGGACAAATATCAACAATCTCAGATATGCAGATGATACCGCTCTAATGGCAGATAGCAAAGAGGAACGAAACATCCTGTTGATGAGGGTGAAAGAGGAGAGTGAAAAGGCCAGCTTAAAACTCAATATTATGTCTGATATGAGAATTGCTACTCCAGTTTTCTTTTGCTTCCCATTTGCATGGAATATATTTTTCCATCCTCTCGCTTTCAGTCTATATGTGTCTTTAGGTCTGAAGTGGGTATCTTGTAGATAGCATATTTATGGGTCTTGTTTTTGTATCCATTCAGCCAGTCGTGTCTTTTGGTTGGAGCATTTAATCCATTTACATTTAAAGTAATTATTGATATATGTGCTCCTATTGCCATTTTCTTAATTGTTTGGGATTGATTTTGTAGATCTTTTTTCTTCTCTTGTACATTACTATATGTGAAATAGATAGCCAATGGAAATTTGCTGTATGGCTCAGAAAAGTCAAACAGAGGCTCTGTATCAACCTCGAGGGGTGGGATGAGAAGGGAGATGGGAGGGAGATTCAAAAGGGAGGGGATATATGTATTACTATGGCTAATTCATGTTGAGGTTTCACAGAAAACAACAAAATTCTGTAAAGCAATTATCCTTCAATAAAAAGTAAATTAATTTAAAAAAACTCAATATTAATAAAAAACTAAGATCATGGCATCCAGTCCCATCACTTCATAGCAAATAGAAAAGAAAAAGGTGGAAGCAGTGACAGATTTCCTCTTCTTGGGCTCTAAAATCACTGCGGATGGTGACTGCAGCCAAGAAATTAGAAGACAATTGCCTCTTAGAAGGAAAGCTATGACAAACCTAGACGGTGTATTGAAAAGCAGAGACATCACTTTGCTGACAAAGGTCCATAGAGTCAAGGCTATGGTCTTTCCAGCAGTCATGTATGGATGTGAGAGTTGGACCAAAAAGGAGGCAAAGTGCTGAAGAATTGATGCTTTTGAACTGTGGTGCTGGAGAAGACTCTTGAGAGTTCCTTGGACAGCAAGGAGATCAAACCAGTCAATCCTAAAGGGAATCAATCCTGAATACTCATTGAAAAGATTGATGCTGATGCTGAAGCTGAAGCTCCTATACTCTGGCCACCTGATACAAACAGCCAACTCAATGGAAAAGAGCCTGATGCTGGGAAAGATTGAAGGGAGAAGGAGAAGAGGGTGACAGAAGATGAGATGGTTGGATGGCATCACTGATTCAATGGACATGAAGTTGGGCAAACTTTGGGAGATGGTGAGGAACAGGGAAGCCTGGAGTGCTGCAGTCCATGGGTTCGCAAAGAGTGATACACAACTTGGAGACTGAACAAAAACAACAGCAATAAGCTTGTTTTCTACATTCTGTAACTCTATTTCTGTTTTGTAGATAAGTTCATTTGTACCCTGCTTTTCTATTCCACATATAAGAGATAGCATATGATATTTGTCTTTCTCTGTCTGACTTACTTCACTCAGTATGACAATCTCTAGGTCCATACCTATATGTCACTTTGCTCAGGAATCTCTCTTTTAGCCATATGTTCAGTGCACCAACTATAATTCTATTATATTCTCTTTTTTTTTGCATACTGTGTGAGTCATATGTTGGTAAAATTTCTGGAGGGCATTTGTAGCCCTGACATCTTAGAACAGGCAAAATGACATCAGGAGAGCATGATACATTTGGTAAATGCCTTGTATAAACCAGAGAAAATGATAGAAGCAAAAAATTTTCTTGAGACTGTGAAAGTACTGCATATTTCATATCACGTAACAGATAACATAGGAGGATGGAGGAAATTTGCTCATTTCCACATTGCTCCTTGAAAATAAATCATTGAATTGGAATCTTTGGAAACATGCACATATTCTATATATTTTTTTTGCCAGACAAATTTAGCATCTTAATGTAATAATAAAAGCTATCATTTGGGAAATATACATATTGCTTCTCCCAGAGTGCACAGAGGTGTTGGTAGGCACTAAGAAAGGAACAGAGAGATGTGCCCTGAGGAAGTCTCCATCCTGTCTCCATGCACATAGGACTTCTACACATATGAGCAAGTTGTGGAAGAAGAGCATGGTGGAGGGGGGATGGGATGTTACTGGCATCTTATAAGATTTATGAACTGCTAAATTTAGAAATGTCATTTTGCTATTGCCTGTGTACTGCTGGCATCTTTGTATGAGTCACTAAGAAAAAAAATAGCAATCACCTCCTTTGCAAGAACTAGTATGAGTAACACAAAATGGTTTCAATTAATCATTTTAACCACTGAATTCACTCTGGATAAACAAAGTGTGTATCAGATGATATGCCCCAGAAAGGTAGTCATCCTTACAAAATGCTACTCTCTGCAGCTATGCTCTTCTCATTATCGTATTGCAAATAGTTTTCTGAAAGAAAAAACTGTTCAAGCAAAATATTAAACAGCATTCATTTATCATTTTCCTGTGGGGACTAGGCAGCAACCTGCTGTGGCTGAAAATATGTGGTCATTACGAACCTGGTATTGAATTGTTTGTTTATCTCTAGAAGGAGAGAGAGGTTTCAATGATGCTACTTTTTCATTGGTAACTTTAGGCACTTCTGCTTTCTAGAGGCATAGCCCCTGTCCAGAACTGAAATTAACTGATATGTGTGTAAACATTCTCTGTGTGTTTTAATGTTCATATAATTTTCTGTGCCACAGCTGTTTTCAACCTGAGGAGTGATGATGAGTTTCATTTTCTTCTTAGTGTGTGGTGTTTTTTATCACAGTGTGCTGGGATGCTTGTTTTCTGGAGACCTAAACATGTGCTATAAACGAACAGGATGGGATGTCTAACATGCTTTGCTTACTGAAGATAGTTAAGACTTCAGCTAGTGCATCAGAGAGAGAGAGAGTTCAATATGGTTTGTTGTCTTTTTCATCATGCTGCAGGAAGAGGGAGACTTTTTTAAATCCAGAAGAATCTGAGTTCAATTTCTCTTCTTTCTCCCCTCTCTTTCCTTCCATATTCTTCTTGTTCTTATTCTTTGCTGTATGGATACTGTGCTACTTGCTAAGTCACGTCAGTCGTGTCTGACTCTTTGCAACCCTGTGGACAATAGCCCGCCAAGCTCCTCTGTCCATGGGATTCTCCAGGCAAGAATACTGGATTGGGTTGTCACGCCCTTCTCCAGGGGATCTTCCCCATCCAGGGATCGGACCCGCAACTCATGTCTCCTGCATTGACAGGTGGGTTCTTTACCTCTAGCGCCACCTGGGAAGCCTCATTGACATTGTATCACAGAATAAAAAAGTAAACCGAGACGGTAACAATATGCACCCATCTACTCAAATCTCTGTGTAGAACCTATTAATAATTCACTTACAAATAACTTCAGAATCCGTCGATACAGAGCCCATCTCATTATCAACATTTACCAAGTCCTTTATCTTGCCATTTAAACCTGTTTCCTTTATTATGTACTTAGAGAATACAAGGAATTTGTCATCATTTTCTGAAATATCCCTTACTCAAAATGCAAAATCACTCCTTCAGCCTGTTTAATTGGAAGCAGAATTCTAGCTTAACTAATTTAATCCCTAAACTTTTAATCAATTTATGGAACACTTGTGAGCTCCCTTTTGCAGTTTTCCAGACCTCCTTTAAGTCAGAGAATGTTGTTCAGTCACCCAGGCATGTTCTACTCTTGGAGATCCCTTGGACTGCAGCATACCAGGTCTTCCTGTCCCTCACCATCTCCCGGAGTTTGCCCAAATTCATATTCATTACATCGGTGATGCTGTCCAGCCATTTTATCTTCTGACGCCCTCTTCTCTTTCTGCCCTCAATCTTTCCCAGCATCATGGACTTTTCCAATGAGTCAACTGTTCTCATCAGATGACCAAAATACTGGTCAGTATTTTGATCAGAGAATGTAGAACTCCACATGCATTACAAAAGGTATTATAGACCTGGTACAAGTAAACAATAAATGATAAAGTTCAAAATAAAAGGTGGCCAATTCATATTCTCCATTCTTCTATTAGCACATATGCCAGGTAGAGTATGCTTGGTGGAGGGTAGGATTTGCTATTCTGAGAATCTGGTGCTAGTCTCTGGGCACTTCCTGTCTGCAAGAATGCAACATTTGAATAAAGTAAAAAAAAAAGAAAAAAAGGCGGTCCCTGGATTCTACCCTATTTGTTCATATTTAGAAAGACAAAAGAATTTTTGATGAAGAGCAAAAATTTGGTGAAGAGCATAGAGGAAAGTTTGTTTCATTGAGACTGCTGTTGCAAATAGCACTTATGCTTGGAGAATGTACTGAGCCTTGATATGTCCTGATAATATTGATTTGTAGTCCTTCCCATTTAATAAAAAATCTTTTCAGAGAATTAGATGAGGGTAGTAAAGTGCAGAGACTTTTGAGGAGAAGAGATAGAGCTGAATCACAATCTCCCTTGTTCAATAAACTATAAAGTTGTTCTTCCAGGCAGAAAGGAGACTACTGTAGGTTTTATTGCTTTCTGAACAAATGGGCTTTAATTGCTCAGATATACTGTTATTCTTCTTTGCCTCATTAAGTGTATTAACAGTCTGATCCTGTGGTGGAGAAAATATTAAGTGGGGTAAAACCGTGAGTTAAACAATTAGCTTATAGCAATATACACACAAAGCAATTGATTTTGACCTGATCTTTCCTCTCATTTTTTCCTTTGTGTGCATGGTTTGACCCTTTGAAGAACTTTACTCACTGCCTCACAAAAACATTGCTGACATTCAATATCAGTAAACTGTAGTAAATGATACATAATAAAGATAGCAGCAACCATTTATTCTGTTCCTACTATGCGCTGGATACTTAATATACCTTGTACAATTGCCTTACATAATTGCTCTATCAAATGTGTTAGTTACTGTACACCATGCTCTGGGGTAAAGACACATAACTTATGATATAGGCCTCCTCTTCTAATTTACAGATGAGGTGACAAAGAAGTGTAGAGCAGTTGAGACTTGAAGTCCCATAGCACATCAGGGGCAAAACTTAGTTTGAACTCAAATCTCAAAAGCTGAAATTCTTTCCAATACATCTCCATTTCTCTGCTTGACTTGTCAGATTTATCTTGCTTCTTATAAAGTACCTGTAAGAGAACAATAGTTCTTCATCTTTAACACTACCTCTGAGCCTGATAAGTGTACTAAGTTGCAGTGATACAATTTAATGCTTTTGGGTTTTCTTTCCTAAAACTCAGCAGTGGCCATGGGACTGGAAAAGGTCAGTTTTCATTCCAATCCCAAAGAAATGCAATGCCAAAGAATGATCAAACTACTGCACAATTGCTCTCATCTCACACGCTAGTAAAGTAATGCTCAAAATTTTCCAAGCCAGGCTTCAGCAATATGTGAACCGTGAACTTCCTGATGTTCAAGCTGGTTTTAGAAAAGGCAGAGGAATCAGAGATCAAATTGCCAACATCCGCTGGATCATGGAAAAAGCAAGAGAGTTCCAGAAAAACATCTATTTCTGCTTTATTGACTATGCCAAAGCCTTTGACTGTGTGGATCACAATAAACTGTGGAAAATTCTGAAAGAGATG
>NW_011494898.1:1141339-1145081 GCF_000754665.1 Bison bison bison
AACGAAGATCATGGCATCCAGTCCCATCACTTCATGGGAAATAGATGGGGAAACAGTGGAAACAGTGTCAGACTTTGTTTTTCTGGGCTCCAAAATCACTACAGATGGTGACTGCAGCCATGAAATTAAAAGACACTTACTCCTTGGAAGGCAAGTTATGACCAACCTAGATAGCATATTGAAAAGCAGAGACATTACTTTGCCAACAAAGGTTCGTCTAGTCAAGGCTATGGTTTTTCCTGTGGTCATGTATAGATGTGAGAGTTGGACTGTGAAGAAGACTGAGCGCCGAAGACTTGATGCTTTTGAACTGTGGTGTTGGAGAAGAGTCTTGAGAGTCCCTTGGACTGCAAGGACATTCAACCAGTCCATTGTGAAGGAGATCAGCCCTGGGATTTCTTTGGAAGGAATGATGCTAAAGCTGAAACTCCAGTACTTTGGCCACCTCATGCGAAGAGTTGACTCATTGGGAAAGACTCTGATGCTGGGAGAGATTGGGGGCAGGAGAAGAAGGGACGACAGAGGATGAGATGGCTGGATGGCATCACTGACTCAATGGACGTGAGTCTGAGTGAACTCCAGGAGTTGGTGATGGACAGGGAGGCCTGGCATGCTGTGATTCATGGGGTCGCAAAGAGTCGGACACGACTGAGCGACTGATCTGATCTGATCTGATCTGAGCCTGATAAGTGTACTAAGTTGCAATGATACAATTTAATGCTTTTGGATTTCTCTTTCCAATCAGAGAAGCCCAGAGATGGTTATTTTTAAGAAGTCAGAGATAAGCTTGACCTGAGGCTTCTGGCATTTTAATGACTAATATATTATGAACACAATGTCATCGCAGACTCTAAGAAGTTATCACAATCATTATAGTATGGTTGTAGTTATTGGTTTTAAAATAAAATGCAAAGTCCCTGCTCTTTAAAATGTGATTAATCTGTTTCACTTTCTTAGTCTCTTATACTATGTTCTTGTGCTTCTTTCTCTTTCTCTCTTTTTTTTGTCTCTTTCCTTGGGCATTTTATGTGACCACAAAACTATAGGTCTGTGTCTTATTGTACTTTATGGTTGGGTAAGTTAGGTCTCTGTGATAACCCAAGGGAGTATTAATAATCCTTGTTTTAACAAGCCTAAATTTATACCATTGTCAGAAGTTAATTGCTTTGTTGTGCTCCTTGTGCCCAGGATTACTGAGTATTAGGGATAGTGGTAGAGAACAAAGGTACTCCATTCTTGCAAAAGTTACCTCCTTAAACTTTGTGCTACTAGCAAGGAGATAATTACCCTGAAACAGTTGACTATCTATTTCTCAAAAAATTGAAAGGTGATTTATGTAGGTACTAGAAAATACTTCTGAGGTTCATGGGGCACAGATAAGAATATGTTTGTATATATGTAAACTTATTTAAAGTACCTGGATCTAGATGCCTAGGTGACTGTGGAAATACTACTATTTTATCCTAAAACTGCACACTAGTGGCTGTTTGTTAGAAAAGGTGTAACCATTGACAAGATTTACTTTCTAGAAAACATTCTTTCCTTTGTGAGAGGAAGAAGCAGAAAATATTTTCATTTTAATTCTCTTCATGCTTTCCTGGAAACTGAAGAGAATCTGTCTGAACTTTAACTTACTTGCCTGGAACCAAGGATGTGAGTTAGGGTTAAGAAGAGGGACAGCCACAAAAAGACAATGATAACAAAATAATCATTAGATAGAGTAATCATTTGGAACCTCTAGGACAGTCTTCCAGTCATTTGTTGCCATTGAAAGAGTAATTAGAAGTGTTCTGATTGGTTTGTCACTATTTCCTCATTTAGTCATTAGACTATAAGTAGAGACGAAGCTTCATTGACTTCAGTAAATTTCCTCATCTGAAGAATAGGAATAATCAAATCTCTCAGGTTCCTTATGTAATTTTTAAAAGTATTAATATGTTTGTAAAAATTTCTAATACATCATTCTTAGCAAGAATATAGCACCTTCATGGAATATGTGCTACTGTGATTCCCTGGACCCTGCTCACCTGGATTATAGCAAGAATTCTTTCTTCCTAAGCTTTAGTGGTTGGATGGCATCACCGACTCAATGGACATGATTTTGAGCAAGCTCCGGGAGTTGGTGATGGACAGGGAAGCCTGGCATGCTGCAGTCCATGGAGTCACAAAGAGTCGGACACGACTGAGTGACTGAACTGAAATGAAGCTTTAGTGAGACTTCAGAATCTTCAGCTTGGACAGCCAGACAGTAACTGTCAAATGATTTTTGAAACCTGTTGGCTACCCCTGTGCTAAATCTTAGTGAGTGTTATGTAAAAAACTGTTCTCTTCCTTTCCCTGCTCTCTCTTATTTCTTTCATTCTTACTATTCTTCTAGAGTCTTTTCCACCATATTATGTATATATATTTTTTAGTTATTCAATAATTCAATAAGACTTACCCAATGTGCATTGGGTTGTATGATAAATACTATTGATATTACCATGTCTCAAGCAGGAAGTGGTAGAGCAGCTAGAAGTTGTAGTTAGACTGCTTTGATTCATATTCTAGCTTTATCATTTTCTAGTCACATTGGAAAAGTACTTGAACTCTCTAAACTTTAAATTAGAAGGTGCAATGTACAATAAAATATGTATAATGTACAATGTATAATGTACATTCTTTAAATATTCAGATAGTGAAATTGGCTGAAAAGGCAAACTCATACCTAAAAGATACATTTATTTATATCAAAATAAGTTACTTATCCTTTCAATAATTGATCACCAATATTTCAACTAGTCTTCTTGAGGGATGTTGCTATACTGAAGACTTGGCATTGGACTCTATTGATCACAGTTGGATATTTGGTATTGACAGTATAGATCAACATTGGTATGCTAAGTAAATTCTAAGATGTTGAACTTATATGAAACCTCCATCCTTGCACCCTTGGCCATTTTGAGAACAAAGTGCCAACAATGGGGTAGCCAATGACAGATCCTGGCCCCAGTGGCCAAACTGTTCTATATTCTTGGTTGTTCAGTACTTCTTCCATGATGGCTGCTCTCCAGTGAGCATTATCATCTGATGCAAAAATCTTCATACTTCATGCTCTCTTCCATGTTTTCTTTTTTCCCCAGAACTCCTTTTGTTTTATTTTCTTCTGTTTTTTTTTTTTTTTTCTGGGCCCATGATCAGCTAGCCAAGCCATTTGCTACTGTCTTTGAATCCATATACATTCAAACATTGGTCAGTTTTATTTCTACAGAAAATGTATAACCAGCTTCCCCATATGAGACTCTGTTCATTGGGAAGATTTTCCCTCACTATTCCCTGTCAGTGTAATTAAAGAAGCTATAATGCAGCTGCTGTCCATTTTCATTTTTTTTGATATTTCCTTCTTTTGTTTAAATTTTATTTTATGTTGAGGTATGTTCCTTCTATTCCTGCTTTCTGGAGAGTTTTTATCATAAATGGATGTTGAATTTTGTCAAAGGCTTTCTCTGCATCTATTGAGATAATCATATGGTTTTTATTTTTCAATTTGTTAATGTGGTGTATTACATTGATTGATTTGCAGATATTGAAGAATCCTTGCATCCCTGGGATAAAGCCCACTTGATCATGGTGTATGATCTTTTTAATGTGTTGTTGGATTCTGATTGCTAGAATTTTGTTAAGGATTTTTGCATCTATGTTCATCAGTGATATTGGCCTGTAGTTTTCTTTTTTTGTGGGATCTTTGTCAGGTTTTGGTATT
>NW_011494898.1:1145591-1147292 GCF_000754665.1 Bison bison bison
GGATGGCCCAGAGGGATGGTATGGGGAGGGAGGAGGGAGGAGGGTTCGGGATGGGGAACACATGTATACCTGTGGCGGATTCATTTTGATATTTGGCAAAACTAATACAATTATGTAAAGTTTAAAAATAAAATAAAATTAGAGGGAAAAAAAAATTTTTATTTTATTTTTAAACTTTACAATATTGTATTGGTTTTGCCAAATATTGAAATGAATCCGCCACAGGTTCAGACTGTACTCATATACTGAACTGATATTTTCATGAACAAATCTTGCGCTTTGTCTTCCTCCATATGTTGGATATAAGAGTCCACTATATTGTTATAGCTATGAGATGGGAAAGATCTGTGTGCTGGAATGACACTGGTGGATTAAACAGGGGCTGTGGCAATATATTTGTGTAGTTTTTATGGACCCCCGATCCTGCTTCAGCTTAATATTGGATATACCTCTTAAAACCTTCAATGATAGTTGAGGAGCCTTCTGACCTTACAGCTTAGTGGGTTTGACAGTACATAGCTCATGATCAACAGCTGTGGCTTAACTATCATTTGGCACCCCATGGTCATCCATGTCGTCTATACCAGGTTTGTTGGTATGTCAATACTTCTTTAAAAAAGACACATAATTCTGATGACATGACCTTGCTCCAGACCCCCAGCAATCTATGTTGTGATTCTCTCATTGGTACCTGTCACAATCTCTGATTGACATCTTTTATCATCACTGATGTCTTGAACACCTTCCACGTTGTAATGCCAAGTGATAGAATCACCAGCTATGTGACTCTCATCACATCCCTACCTGGCTTATACTGTGACTTAACTCTGGCTGTAGACCACTGGCCAAGAAGGGAGAGTGGGGACACATGTTGTCTGAATGTTCTCTAAATCATCTTTAAGAAGGATGGGAATACTAAGTTTAAACAGAGGTTTTTTAGGCTGCTTCCACAGACTCAGAAGGTTTGGGGGAATCTGAAGATTATAGATATTCATGGGCATCATCCTAAATGTCTCTAGCTTATCTGATGATATCTCATACTCTGCCAACCAGGATCCTGACATTGGCAAAGCAAGTCTTTGATTGGGAGCTTTTTTTTTTTTTTTAAAGATAAGAAGTTTTTAAATACACACACACACACACACACACACACACACACACACATATATATAGTGGTGGTTTAGTCACTAAATCCTGTCTGACTCTTGAAACTCCCTAGACTGTAGCTCACCAGGCTCCTCTGTCCTTGGGGATCTCCAGGCAAGGCTACTGGAGTGGGTTACCATATCCTCCTCTAGGGGATCTTCCTGACCCAGAGATTGAACCCTTGTTGAGAGAGTCAATTCCTAGGCAGGTTGATAAGAAGTTTGGTGTCCCCGAGGAGGAAATAGGGGTCTGGGGTTCTCGAGGAGGAGATATGGATCTGGAATTATCAAGGAGAAGGAAAGGACAAGCATCATTTTTTCTCTACATTCCTTTGTCTTCAGTTCAGTTGAGTCGCTCAGTCATGTCCGACTCTTTGGACCCCATGAATCACAGCACGCCAGGCCTCCCTGTCCATCACCAACTCCCGGAGTTCACTCAGACTCACGTCCATCGAGTCAGTGATGCTATCCAGCCATCTCATCCTCTGTCGTCCCCTTCTCCTCCTGCCCCCAATCCCTCCTAGCATCAGAGTCTTTTCCAATGAGTCAACTCTTC
>NW_011494898.1:1147485-1148026 GCF_000754665.1 Bison bison bison
AGTCCAACTCTCACATCCATACATGACCACTGGAAAAACCATAGTCTTGACTAGACAGACCTTTGTTGGAAAAGTAATGCTCTGCTTTTCAATATGCTATCTAGGTTGGTCATAACTTGCAGTCCAAGGAGTAAGCGTCTTTTAATTTCATGGCTGCAGTCACCATCTGCAGTGATTTTGGAGCTCAAAAAAACAAAGTCTGACACTGTTTCCACTGTTTCCCCATCTATTTCCCATGAAGTGATGGGACTGGATGCCATGATCTTCGTTTTCTGAATGTTGAGCTTTAAGCCAACTTTTTCACTCTCCTCTTTCACCTTCATCAAGAGGCTTTTTAGTTCCTCTTCACTTTCTGCCATAAGGGTGCTGTCATCTGCAAGTCTGAGGTGATTGATATTTCTCCTGGCAATCTTGATTCCAGCTTGTGTTTCTTCCAGTCCAGCGTTTCTCATGATGTACTCTGCATATAAGTTAAATAAACAGGGTGACAATATACAGCCTTGATGTATTCCTTTTCCTATTTGGAACCAGTCTGTTGTTC
>NW_011494898.1:1148126-1166566 GCF_000754665.1 Bison bison bison
GCCTGGCTTGGAGAATTTTGAGCATTACTTTACTAGCGTGTGAGATGAGTGCAATTGTGCGGTAGTTTGAGCATTCTTTGGCATTGCCTTTCTTTGGGATTGGAATGAAAACTGACCTTTTCCAGTCCTGTGGCCACTGCTGAGTTTTCCACATTTACTAGCATATTGAGTGCAGCACTTTCACGGCGTCATCTTTCAGGATTTGAAAGAGCTCAACTGGAATTCCATCACCTCCACTAGCTTTGTTCGTAGTGATGCTTTCTAAGGCCCACTTGACTTCACATTCCAGGATGTCTGGCTCTGTCACATAAAACTTTTTTTTTCTTTAAGCCCAGAACTGATGATTACACAACAAACAACTCAGTTTAAGCTCTGTACTAAGGATTATATTAACAACACTGTATCCTGCTTGAGGACAGTTTCTCCTTCCTGAAAAGCTTCTGGCTGATCCTGTTATCCTAAAATGTAAATTGTGGGAGTGAGTCTGGTAAAATTCTTAAGATCTTGAGACATTCTTTTGATTTATTGTAACAGCTAATTAAAGTATATAATTCTTGCTAACATTAGTGAGGGGGACACTCTTCATCCTCCTTCTGATGTCTATGTCAGAAACTTTCTCTGTCCCTTTTCTTACTTTAATAAAACTCAGCTACACAGAACCTCTTGCATGATCAAGCCTTGTCCCTGGCCCTGAAGCTAAATCTTGTTCAGAGATCATGAATCTGACATTGTTCACCATAAGCTATCATTGTCTTCTTCTGCATCTCCTGCATTGGCAGTTGGATTATTTTCCACTGATCCAACAGAAAGCACACACACACACACACACACACACACACACACACATATATATATATATTCTTTTCTTGACTGCATCAGGTCTTACTAACAGCTGAGGAATGTGGGGATCTTCCCCATCCTTCATGCTGTCTCTTTGTTCTGGTGCTTAGGCTTCTCTCTAGTTGTGGCATCTGGGCTCCAGAACACACAGGCCCAGTTGCTGTGGTGTGTGGGCTTAGCTGCTCTGCAGCCTGTGGAATTCCAACTTCCTTCCCAGGACTTGAATCCATGTCCCCTGGACTGGAAGGCAGGTTTTCAACCACTGGACTACAAGGGAAGTCCCTGACTGGGAGTTTCTGATGTAGTACTCAACTTTATCTTCCTTCATTCTGTAGAAAATGAGACCTTCTTTGTATGCTATCAAGAATGCTCTCTCTGGTTTCACATGTAGCTTTCTGTTAGATTAATGATTCTTAGGTTTTTGTTTTCTTATTCAGAACATCAATAGAACAGAATAGTTATCCCAAGCCATTGTTTTATAATTACTTTTCACCCATATTTCTCAAAACTCTTAATACATTGAACCAGCTAATTCATTCCATTACAGTAGCACATTGTTCCAATTTAATGCCAGTGAAAGTTTAACAATTAGATAGGCACCTCATTCCAGTACCTATATGTACTATGAACCACCGTTGATGGTGCCAGCCTGAACCCTAGATCCTGCTTTTTTGGCCTATTCCTTGTAGCAACTGAGAAGCTTAAGAAGGTTCCTTCAGACTTATTCCAGATTGTACTGGAAAGAACTGGACTTTAGACTCTCAATGATCAGTCATCATTTGTGGGTTGCTCTAGGAAGAAGGGTGACCTTGGATAATGGGGGTTTTCTGCCAGTAAGGCAATTCTGGAAGAGGCAGACAGAAAAAGTTCTGTTTGCCAAGTGTTCCTATGAGATGGGCAACAAATCCTTCATAACAGGCTCTACCACAGTAGTTTAAAAGTACTCAATCTAACAGTGAAGTTGGGCATATGGAAGAGTAAGCACTGCATTCACTTATTTATTATCTTTATTCTGCTCACCTCCACAAAGGGATTTTATATACTCTACTAGAAGGTGAAGAAATTACAAAATGTTAAAACAGTAGTAAAAGAAAAAGAACTACCAGATCAGGTGAGGACAGGGAGGTAAATTACTTGAGTGTGAACCATAGTTCTAGCTTTCTTCTCAGCAAAAGAAAGCAGAGAAACACAAAGTCTTGCATGATTTTTACTAGCTAAAAATAACAATATGACCTTTTTCCTGGAAAAATAATGTTTTCCTGACTGTGAAATCTAAGATAGTATTATGAAAGTCATCATGAAATGCTCTGGACAATATTCTGGATCATAACTTTGATAACAGTTTTATAACCATGGCAAAGCTTTGCCACCTATAATTCTTTCACTAAATTTTTGAAATGTATTTATTGTGCTAATTGAAAGAAGATTCATGTGCTTTAAAAACAAAAAGAGCATAATGACCAAAGTTGACATATTATAATGTGAATTGAAGAGTCTAAATTGTAATAATTTCAGAAGTAATTTGTGGAATGTAAATGAGAACACTGCTCCACCAATTAGATTTATCCAAAACATTCCCTTCAGCAACTAACAATATTTGATTCTTAAATTTAACCATCATAAGATATATTCACATGTGTTAGTGTATGTGAGTGAAAGAAGTTATACTTCAGCATGAGGTTGTTTATTAATCTCTTTAAATTTGACTTTATTTGTTTTATTTTGACTTAATACAACCTACATTAAAGTGTGATTAGACAGGACATAAAAAGATGTCTAAAAAGGAGTATTATTTTCAGAAAATTATGTTCTTGTAATAACAGGAAGATATACAAATACAAGTGTGAATAAACTCACAACACACAAAAGATATTAAAGTTATCAAAGGAAAAAGTGATAATACTAAGTGGGGATGTTATTAAATTTTTTAGAAAGGAGACAGCATTTAAAATAGGCCATGAAGGATCCCTGATATGTAGTGAGCTCTCAATAAATATTCCCTAGTGTTACTAGTTCAGTTTTTCCTTAACTTATACCTAGCTGAATACAAACAAATGTGAAAGTTAGGTCACATTAGCTGAGTACAACACTTTTGCAGATTTAATCTCACTTTTACTTCAAGGCGACATCAAAAATGATGAATCTTATCTTCATTTTACAGTAAGAAAGAAAAAGGAAGGAAGAAAGGAAAGATGGGAAAGAAAGGAAGAAAGAAACTGAATCTCAAAAAGTTGGCGATTATTTCTCCAGGTCACTTAGTTAGCAGACCTTAGACCAGGTTTCTGAATGTCTGTCCATAAAGTCTATTTTTGTTCACCACAATTATCTATTACTATTAGGAATTGCTATCAAATTCTGGAACATTATTACAAATTATTTGCTGTAAAGAGAAAGGAGTAATAGATTAAAATACATCATTTTTCTAAGACAGTAATGTGAGAGGGAGCTAGCTGGGTTAAAGCCATGTAGATACTCTGAGCTACTGGAGGAACGGAAAGAGTTGTGAAAGACCAAGTGTAAAGTAGGCAGAAGCTAGAGTTCCTTGCTTCATACTTTTAGTAGAACTAACTACTTTTAATGACATATGCAATTTTTTTTTTTTAATTTCAAGGTACTTATGTAACTGGATTTCTCATGTACTAAATATAGTTGCTTGGTTTTAATGACAGAGAGGTCATTACATTTTGATGATAGCCCAACTGCTACACATTTAAATAAATCAGTAACCCGGGAGGATTCAAGAGGTCAAGGGTTTAGGAAAGAAGCTCTCCTCCCTTGGTTGTCTGTCAGAGTCATCCCAGTTTACTGATAGTGCCAAAATATTATCTTCTTTCAGATATTTAGGGATTGAATGAAATTAGATTGACAACTGCAATGATTTACCCAAACCACACATACTCATTATGAAAAAAATCTAAAAGAAAAAGGTAATTATTATTGCATTGGCTAAGATGTTCGTTCAAGTTTTTCCATACCACCTCATGGAAAAACTTGCACTAACTCTTTGACCAACCCAATAAGTCAAAATAGTTCTCACACTTGGTATTTTATAGTGCTCACTTCATTTCAATGTGCTTTAAAATATTTGAGATTTTAAATTGCTAATATACAAATTCCTTATTGTTTATATAGAAGGAATGAATGCTGAAAAGTGTTATTCTGGGATCATATATACGTCTTAAGATGAGGTATTGGTTATTGAGCATTACAGTACTTACATTTTTAGATCTGTAGGGTGTCAAAGGGTTTTTACAAAAAAAAGAAAAAGTCTGTGAAGAGGGTCATGAAACAACAATAAACAATATCTCATGAGATGCTACAGTTGCCAGATATACTGGAAAGGAGCAGAAAATGAGGGATAAATCAAGCAGGTAGAAACAGAGGTGAAGGTAAGTCCAGGGTCAGCGCTGCAAAGAGAAAATAAAATACCTGACTTCGAATACCTGACTGTGACGTATATGTGTGCAAACCTTCAACTTAAACTTATTACTGAAGTTTTATACATTTATGTGGAATAAATTAATGATACTTAAAGCCAATTAGAGCTTATAATTAAGTCAATTCAGTGACTGTATAGAACCCTTTAACAACTGGGTAACATTCAATACATCATAGATATAATCCTGGCTGTGACTTTACTCTTTGATCTACCAAAATGAAAATACATTGCTAAGGAGATTCCATTCTAGTAAGAGAAATTTAATTCTGATCTATGACCATTAATTATCACAATGATAATTAGTGTAATGGGTTTAATATCCTTCACAAAACTTTCCAATAGGTTTAAATTATTTTATCCCTCTAGAAAATATAGAGAATTTGCAGTTAACCTAAAAGACAATAAGTTAAATGGAAATTCATATTAATTAAAGCCCCATGGGTGCTAAGTCATTTCAGTCATGTACGACTTTTTGCAACCCTATGGACTGTCATCCACTAGGCTCCTCTCTCATTGGGATTCTCTAGACAAGAGTACTGGAGTAGGTTGCCATGCCCTCCTCCAGGGAATCTTCCCAACCAGGGATTGAACCCACATTTCTTTAGTCTCCTTCATTGGTAGGCAAGTTCTTCACCACTACCGAATGTAGGAAGGCCCAATGCATTCCAAATATGTATTCTTTTCCTTTTCAAATCCCAGTGTTCGTTAATCGTATAATCTGAGAAATTTACTTCAGTATGAAACCACTTAGGCAATCTAACCGTGTACATTAGCCACTTCTTCCTAAACTCTATCCTTCCTCTGCTTAGTAAAACATTTAAATACCAGACATGGCCATTGACCACTAATTTCTTTTCTTAGTACTGGGTTCACTAAGAGAAACCAATGTTAAGTGAAGAAATTGATAGCTATCAATTACTGAACATTACTGCAAATTATCTGCTGAATGGTAATTTGTATTTTTGGTAATTTGTATTACCAAAAAAGTACTGTTTTTGGTAATACAAATTTCAATGAATAATTTTACATAATTTATTTCTTAGAGTGCCCTTTGGGCACAATTGGCTCCTCTTCGGGGAGTCTCAGCAGAAAGCTAAATGGCCAAATGAAATCAGAGATTAAAATTCTGTCTTCAACTTGGAGAAACATAATTGAG
Organism: Bison bison bison; assembly: GCF_000754665.1. Lineage (NCBI taxonomy): Eukaryota > Metazoa > Chordata > Mammalia > Artiodactyla > Bovidae > Bison > Bison bison. Next base: position 1,153,562 of record NW_011494898.1, read on the forward strand.
AAAAGAGGGTATGTTTTATAGAAGTAGGTTTTCAGTTCTTCTCCCAAGAAAATGTTTGTATTAATTGAAATATAAAATCATAGGTATCAGTGTTCTTAATCTCCCAAGCCTTTAATAAATGTAATAAATTATTTAATAAAGGGAGCCTGGCATGGTGGAAAGATCTGGAAGTTAGAAACCATGATTCTAGTCACATTTCTTTCACTGCAAGGCATTAAACCTAAGGAAGTATGAGGTATTTCTCTTCTTTGAATTTTAGTTTTTCCATATGTACAAGGAAGAACATATTGTTAATTCTTTTAGTTATAAATGAAAGTAGCCCAATTCAAAATTATTTGATCATAAAAAGGTAATTTACCTGTTTGGGAAGCCAAGCTTCAAGAATGGTCAAAATAAATAAATATTAACAAATACTCTCCCATCTTTTTCTTTCATGGGTGTGCGTGTGGTGTGTTTGTGTATGTGTGGGTGGGGGTGTATGTATGTGTGTAAGTAACCTCTCTCTGTTTCTAGTGCTCTTTATTAGTTTATATTAACTTCATTCCCAGGTAGGAACTTATCATTTGGTAGTCTTAAAAATATATAGACTTTCTTATAACCGAGACTCCTAGCCTAAAAGTCCCCCTGCACATCTTTGGAATTTTGTTTTACTAACTCATTGGGATCCTGAATAAATTACTACAGCTAGGGAGAAGTATGTTGATGAGTTTGCACTGTATCACATAACATGCCTTTAATTAACCATGAGGGGTTGGTGTTGATAGTCTAACCCAAAACATATAGGCTTGGAGTAGAAAGTCTGTGTGTGCCTTGGGAAATAGAAGTCCTTCTATGAGATAAATGTGGGTGATTGCTGGGAACACAATATAACAGGTATACATTGCAAAAGGCCTGGTAGATTTTCATTCTTTAATTATCTTCCTTATGATCAAGGCTGACATGCTCTCTGTCTTCATCCATCTTACAGTAAATGGATGAGAGATATGGTAAATGGATGAGAGATATAGTAAAAAAAAAAATATAAAGCCAAGTAATTATATGTAAGATTCTTTCTCTCTCTTAATCTATGACATTTAACATGGTGTTCTTTTCACCGTTTAACAAAATCACATCTCAATTGCCTATAGCATTATTTCTTATAGATCATTGGTCTGTGGGCCATGCTAATTTACAGTACTGTTTTCAGGCAGTGGGTGGAGTCATTTGCCCTGAAGCTGCCCTCTATTATATGTAATCTCAGTGGTAAAGAATCCACCTGCTGATGCAGGAGATTAGGGTTTGATTCCTGGGTCAGGAAGGTCCCCTGAGAACGAAAGGCAACCCACCTCTGTATTCTTACCTTGAAAATCCCATGGATAGAGGAGCCTGGTGGGCTAGAGTCCATGGGGTTGCAAAAGAGTCAAACAATACTTAGCAACTAAACTACAAGAACTATCCCCACTCCAGTACTCTTGCCTGGAAAATCCCATGGACAGAGGAGCCTAGTGGGCTGCAGTCCATGGGGTCGCTGGGAGTCGGACACGACTGAGCGACTTCACTTTCACTTTTCACTTTCATGCATTGGAGAAGGAAATGGCAACCCACTCCACTGTTCTTGCCTGGAGAATCCTAGGGACGGGGGAGCCTGGTGGGCTGCCGTCTATGGGGTCGCACAGAGTCGGACACGACTGAAGTGACTTAGCAGTAGCAGCAAACTACAAGAACTATGCAGAGAAAATTATTTTAATTCCCGAAGCTTTCATCCTGGTATCATTTAGAATGAAACTGGAGCAAGCAATTGTTAGTGTCTTGATAACTAAACAACTAAATTCTTTCTTTTCCTCACAAATCAGCATTGTTTGTATTAGCTGTTTTCTGAATTTACTAACAGAGTTTATTGACTTGTTTTGGAAAGGGCAAACTACATACATTGCCCCTTTTTGTTTTTCTGGAAAGACGTGGGGACGTCTATTAACACTAGTTTTGGAGTTTCACCCTGTGTCTTTGGTTCATTGAAGAGTTGCTAATTATTTTTATAATTTTGTAATATTTATAATTACGTGAAGTTTTAAGTTGGAAAATGTGTAATTGATAAGTGCTTTTGCTAACAAGCATGACTGGATTGTGATCTTTGTTTTTTAGTTAGTACAAACTACCAAGCAGATTATTTGAATTTCCAAAAGTGATCTGGAAAATATTTTATTAAATAGTGTCATCTTCCTTGTCAAAGTAAGATCATAGGGACAAATAATAACTCCGATTATCCAGTAGAACTTGAGTACCAATATTTCCAACTTTCGATAAGGCAGTGGGAGCTTAGTGAGTGATGGAACAAAATGATAATTTGGCTGATACATAATAACCTTTTAGTTGGTACTTGGCATATAAGAACTGGCAGATGCACTTGGAACTGAGAGTTAATAGAAATAAAAATTATCCTAACTTCATGGAAATTTTTCAAAGAATGGATGCTTAAGCCAATACTGGCATGGATTTTTCCTGTATTAAGAAGATTCATAGTTGGCACACACTTACCTTTTGAACATTTGTAATAAGCACATCCTCTGGTCAGACAAATTTCAAAAGGCATCTATCTTTTGGTTAGACACAATCACTTCAAAAATATCAGCCCTACTCACTGCCATCAGCTGAGTGAATAAAATCTTGGCATGTAGATTTTGGATCTTGGTTTCAATGTTTAATTATTAGCTTAGTGATCTGTGATAATTACTTTGACAAGTCTCACTTTTTCTCTACTCTGCAAAATGAGTATAACTGTAAATTTAATAAATTGTGCACACTGAAGAAATAATGTAGGTAAATTGTTTAGCACAAGGTCTTTCATAATCCAGACCAAAAACTTAGTGAATATTAACTCTAAGCTTATGTTGTAATTATTAGTAATGTTAATAATAGAGGTAGTGACAGTACAATACTGTTGTTGCCTTATTTTCATTTCTCTGATCCAATATCAATTTTTTTTTGCCTTGCTTTTGTTCTGTTGTCAACATTATGATTCGGTATCTTACTTTTATTGAGAAGGTAGAAGGAATGAAGTGAGACTAAAGCTTGGTAAAGAAGAAAAAAATCCAATAATAGGGACCCATATTAATTAGGATAGAAGATGTATGGTCTTTTCTATGTAAAATCTACAAAGTCGCCTTATTTTTGGCTTAATCTATCGTGGTCAGAGTAGCCTTGTCTTATATTGATGTTCTGTGAAATTGCTTCTGTTCAACAGAACAACACCATAGGCTTGCTGTGAGTTCTAGGCCAGTTTCTGGCAACACCAAGACCTGTCTGATAGTTACCTGCCTGCTTTTGGCTGGGAGACATTGCTTATATCTTTTTACTTTGCAGAATCCTGCATTTTTATGAGCCATTAACCATTAAAATCATGTTTGAGAACCAAAGTAGTTAAAGTTTTCAGAGCAATATCTTGCCAATAAATAAATGTTATTTAATATTGAGAATTGAAGATTTTCACTGCAGAGAAGTGGAATAGTTGAGTTTGACTGACTGCTGTCTCAAAATATGTGAGAGTCAGTCTCATGTATGAGGGTCACTACTAAGACAGAAGTTTCTCAAAGTAAAAAAGCCCTTTTTTAGTTTTTAAACTGTTTGATCTACAAGGCAGTAAAATGAGTAGCTCTTTTCCATGATGGATTTTGCTATCATTGGACATGTTCATATAAAGTCTAGATAAATCGCCTACCAGGGCTGTTGTGGAATAACAGCCCTGTGTCAATAACTGGACTGGATAACAGTGTGTGTCTTAAATTCTCTGTTTCCAGAAGCAAGGAAGGCAACATAAAATGATAAACTCCTGGTTGACTGAGGTTTAAACTCAGATTTTTGTTTTGTTTCTTTAAGACAAAAAATTGTCCACTTCTTTCAACTTCAAATCTCTTCCATTCTCCATCTGCCTCTTTGTGTAGATGTAGATGATGAACTGTATTCAGGAAGTTTTAATTCTTCTGGACTAATGAATCTACTGGCTTTCCCTTTGCCAAAATTGATACTGCAAATTCAAGCTTGTCCAAGTTCCATTTCCTTACCGAAGGGCAAGCCTGAAACAGTCCAAGGAATTAAAACTGCCAGAACCACTTGATTAAGCTGTCAGTAAGCTTTCCAGGAACTTTGTGTTTGGCTTAATGGGGAGAGTAGCATTTTTCCTGCACTGCCCTTTGAGTGTCTGTTAATAAGGGACCTTGTGAGTCATTTCTTGATCAGTCATTATAAGGTCCAGGATGGCAGCAAATAGGAGTGAGGGATCTAGAGAGGAAAATTTGAAAATTGTCTTCTTAACTGCTAATTCTAAATAATGCTGAGATTCAAATATCTCCCTTTCTTACTTTCTAAGTCTTAAAATAGACATTATTTCAAGGATTTGGAGGATGCTGATGATCTCTCTTGTCAAAAGGTCTATTCTTAGTGTTGAACAGGAAAGACAGTGGGGAAGTGGGAGCAGCTCTGGCAGAGCTGGTTAATGGAAGGCTTAATGAATCTGACCTTCTTTATATTTACGTTGGCTACCATAGCAATTTCCATTTTTATTTAACTGCTTTCCTTTCTATTCTATCCATATTTTTGTGTTTCTTCCATTTCCATTTGTGAAGCTACTGGGACAGAAATTAACGTTCAAGAGGATAGTCTGCTCTATTATTAAATGACATTCTGTGATGATACTTTGAGTTCTCTTTGTCATCAACCACACCCCTGACAGGGGATTGAACATGACCAGGTATATATACAAGTCACATTCCCAAAGCACTCCATCTGAAAGGAGTTCCTTTATAATCAGTGCCATTCTCCTCATTATAATTTACATAACACTCAGCAAACAGTAGGTGCTCTGTAAGTGCTAGTTAAATATATTTTGAAATTCTTGAGGCAAAGAATATTTTCACTCTTTGTTTTTATTTACGGTTATATTTATAAGTTTGTAAGACTGAATAACTACATCTATTTTTCCTTAGACTTTCCTATTTTTTACCTTTCCTTCAAATTTTTAAAATACTCTGTTAATGATGCCATGAATGCTCATTTCTTTCACCTTCCTCATGCTATTTGGAGAATTAAAATGTTTGCTGGTCTGTAGAGCAGATTGGAAGTCATTATTGGGGAACATCAAGAAATCTTAAATCAGACTGTTTAATTTTCACCAGCCATAAAATTAACTGACAATATTTTTTGTATTCCTCAGGGCTGATAAGAAGGGCAACTAACCAAATAATAAAGCACTTGGCACGCTATTTAAATGTAAAATTCCCAGAATCAAGCTTATCATGATTATCCAAGCAGGCAGCTGTGGAATAATGATTAGAAGTGAGAACTTGGGGTTAGAATAAACAGGCTTCAGATAATATGTGACCTCAGACTTCTCCCTGTGCCTCTACATCTGCAGATGGACACTTTTACCAATTTCACAGAGATTAAATGCTATAATATTGTAAGGTATTTAGAATAATACCTGGTACATGGTAGATGTTCAAATAGTGTTGGATAATGATGATATATATGAAAACATATTTTAAAACACTAAATCATACAACTAGAACACACTCTCTTTAGAACAGCTGCAGAGATGTGACACCCAAACAATAACAGTGGCAGAACAGAGCTGGTAATTCAGTTCTCTCTGAAGACTCCTAGAAACATCATACGTCACGCTCAAAAAGAAGAGGAGCTGTGACTACCTTAATTGGATCTTTAGTGTCTATACTTACAGGAGGAAAAAAAAAATGGATTTGTACTATCCAGAAAATGTTACTCAGCATGGAAACTGTGAAGAGAAGAGAGAACAAATGTGGTAAATGGAAGCAAGTACATTGTGACTTTGACAACAGAGAGCATAAATAGTGACCAAAGACAGCATCAGGCAGAGAAGTTATTCTGGGCTCTAGGAAGAATTGAACTCTGACCAACAAGGAGACTTATCAATTAGAAGTGAAATGAATTGCTGTAGGACAAAATTTGAAGTGATCAAATTTAAGTTCCTAAGGAAATTTACACCTTTTAACAACTGCAGCTGAAATTTATCCTGTTTTTCTCCTTCAGCCTGACGACAGGAAGCAAGATTTAGAAGGACATCTTACTTGTACATCCTCTCACCATGTTGATTAAATTGAACCTTGATAAGCAAAAGAGGCTAGAAGTTCAGTACAAACACCACACCTCTGCAAAGAGTAGCAGAGAGGGTAAAAATAGAGAAAGTAAAAAAGAGATATAGTATTTTGAAGTAATGAGACAAGGAAAAGATAAAGGAGAAAGAAAGGGATAGAAAGCAAGAAAGGATATAAGAATGAAATAAAAGATTAAAAAAAAAAAACTCTCTTAGCATGGAAAATGACTCTGATGAAGGGGAGAATGACTGCGAGAACATGAAAAAAGAACTTAAGCCTAAACATTCCACCTGTGCAATTGTACCAAATTGATCTGCTGGATTTTAAAAGCTAAGGGAAGTATGTTGTGAGGGATTCACTAGGGGGTATGCATCTGAGTCAGTGGTGATTCACAGCCTCAGTGGGATATTAGTGAATTGAGCTGGTTGGAGGTCCCATCTCTTAGATTAGACATAAAGATTCAGGGTCATTAAAAATCCCATGGTATTTAGGTTAACATAAAGGAGTTAAATTTGTACCCTGGGCAGATTCCAACAAAAAAAAAATTATGTCTATGTCCTGCATGATGTGTGTATGTGTGTGTGTGTTTTAAATAAATTTTGTTTTGAAGCCATGGAAAAAGATCCTGCTTTATTTTCTTGACTGGCCAGGGTATTTTTCTTCTCTTTTGGATGTTTTATTATTGATAAAGGCAGAAATTCACAGCTAAAATTACACCTTTAAAGAATAATCTTCAAAAACCTTTTTTGTGATATTTGCGTCTAGTTCCTTTGGAAAAGCTACTGAAACTAGAGTGAATATTGCCCTCTTCAAAGCATTTTAAGTAATTAGACAGACTTGCTCTTTTACTATGTAAAATATTTATAATAAAATCTGATTCTAGAATTTTTATTTAAAATGATGCTAGAGAATTTAAATCATGTGTTTATATTATAAAATATGTGAAGTTAATAACATATAGATTTTCTTGGTTTAATTTCTAGTTACTTGCCAAGCTTTTCCAAATGGACACTCTTCATTCACTTATTCACAATTCAAAATATATTGTACTGTGTTAGGTCTTCAAACTGAGGAAAAAGTTTAGGGACAACATTTGCCCTTTAGAAATGCAGAGTAGTAAAGATATTTGTAGAAACAACTGCTGTTGGTAATTGTATGGATGATACACCTGTGAAATGTAATGCAATATAATATTTTCAAATATGTGGCAGAATGCAAGGGAAATCCTCAAAGGACACAAATGGCAAGAAATAATATATGAAACTAAGAAAATGCAGGAATCAGCTTTATCTCTCGAGATGTCAATTACCCATGGAAACCTAGAGGCAGGGTTTAAACAGTCCACATGCTCATCACACAGGGAAAATGTCTGGAGCCTGACCAGGCCCAAATAGGAACTCACAATGGAAAATTACTGATGGTTAAAATAATACCTATCAATTTCTTGAGAAGGAGATAAAGGATTTTTGAGGGAAATTTATAGCCTTCAATGTTTATTGGAATAAGAGAAATGCCAAAAATTGTCATTGAACTCAAGAAATTTTAAAAAATGCCTAAGAACAAAGACAATGAAAGTACAAGAAATGAAATAATATAGAGTTGAAATTAGTGAGGACAAATAAACAGGGTGTCATCAAAGGTAAATGTTGGTTTTTTGCTAAGACTAATAAAAATGATAAACTTTGTGCAAGAGTGATAAGGAAAGAAAATGAAGTCAAGTGAATAATATTAAGTATTAAAAAGGAGATGAAACTAAATATTCAACAACCATTAAAATATATGAGATTAGTACTACTGATTTCAAGTCAGTAAATTTGAAAACTTAAGTGGGAATGGGCAAATTTAAGGTAAAGCATAAACCACCCAAATTGACTCAATTTTTATAATTATTCTATATATGCATTGTTAGAGAATATAGATTATACATTATATAATGTGTGATACATGTGTACAATGTATAATGTGTATACATTCTTAAATTTTATTCAATTTTAGTCCTGTAATAAATATATGTAGTGCTCATCAACAGATCTTATGTTAGTATCTTTTGATTTTTTCTGTTGTCTGAAGCTTATTCTAAAGTATTGATTACTCAAGAAGGGTTCACAGGAAAAATTCCTAAGTTCTTGAGTGTTGAAAACAGTTTGTGCCTTTTACTTGAAAGTCATTATTGCTAGTTACAAAATTTTGGCCTCACATTTTCTTTTCTTGATACTTAAATACCTCAGTCAATTTTATTCTAACATAAAATGTTGTTATTAAAAAATCTGATGATAATTTATTTTTTATTTTCTTTAATTAACTTGTTCTTCTTATTTATATGTCCAAAATAATTTTCTTTTCAAGTCAAATAATTTTACTATGCTTTATCTCAGTGTTGGTTGGTATTTTCAGATATGCCACTGTGCAGTTTTGATGTGCAATTAAATTTTTTGAGATAAAATTCACTTAACATAGAATTCATCATCTTAGACATTTTAAAGCATACAATTCAGTGATTTTTAGTAAATTCCTGAAGTTGTATAATCTTCTTTACCACCTAATTCCAGAATATTTTTCTCACCCCCCAATAAAACTGATGGGCATTTAAGCAGTCACTCTTCAATTCACTCTCCTAATAGCACCTGTAAACGTTAGTCTGTTGTCCCTATGGTTTTGACTAATCTGCACTTTCTTATAAAGGGAATTGCACAATGTGTGAAATTTTATGTCTGATGTCTTTCATTTAGCATAATGTCTCAAGGTTCACACATGATAGAATGTGTATCACTAGTTCATTTCTTTTTATGACGGAATGATATTCCATTATATATACACACAATGTTTTCTATATTTGTTCATCAGTTGATAAATGAGTCATTTTCACTTTTTATCTATCATAAATACCTAAATATTTGTGTATATGTTTTCTGAGGAATTTCCAAGGTATTTTTCTTAACAGTTGTAGTATTTTGCACTCCACTAGCAATGTAAGAGGTTCTAATTTCTCTGTGCTCCCACTAACGCCTACTTCCTTTTTTAAAAAGATTATAGCATCCTAGTGGATATGACGTGATATCTTATTTTGGTTTTATTTTGCTATTCCCTACATGGCTAATGATATTGAGATTTTTTTTCATATTTTTATTGGCCATTTGTATATCTTCTTTGGAAAAATATCTATTCAAGTTCTTTGTTCCTTTTAAAATCTAGTTGTTTTCTTTTTTCTTGTTGAATTGTAAGAGTTCTTAATGTATTCTGGATTTTCGCAAATATTGTCTTTCATCCTGAAGGTTGTCTTTTTTCACTTTTTGATAGTGTCTTTTGATGCACAAAAGTTAGTTCTGTTGAAATCCAAATATTCTAGATTTTTTTTTTCTTTTGTTGGTTTTGTCTTTGGAGTCATATCTAAGAGTCCATTGTCTAATCAAACTCATGAATATTTGCCCTGTGTTTTCTTCTAAGAGTTTTATAATTTCAGCTCGTACACTGGGTTCATTTTTGTATATGGCATGAGGTGTGTATCCATGTGGATATCCAGGTTTCCCAGCACCATTTGTTGAAAATTTTGTTCTTTCAAAATGGAATGGCACCCATTGGCATCTTTGTCAAAAAGAAGTTGGCCATAGATGCCAATTTCTTGTATTTTAAATTCTATTCCATTGATCTATGTATCTATTCTTATGCTAATACCACAGATATGATTATTGTTGATTTAGAGTACATTTTGAAATCTGAACGTGTGAATCTTTCAAGTTTGTTCTTTTTCAAGAGTGTTTTGCTAATTTGTGGCCTTTGTAATTTCATATTACTTTTAGGATTAGCTTGTCCATATCTATAAAATAGGCAGTTGCAATTTTGATATGGAATGCACTGAACTGGTACATCAATTTAGAATAGCTATCCTAACAATATTAAATATTCCAAATCCGTCAACATGTGTGGTCTCCTTCTATTTATTTAGATGTTTTTAAAATTTATTCCAGCAATGTTTTGTAGTTCTCAGTAACAAATCTTGTACTTTCTTGGTTAAATTTATTCCTAAATACTGTTGACCCTTGAACAACATGGGGATTAAGAGCAACAACTTTCTTTACTGTGGAAAATCTGCCTATAATTTTAATGTGCCCTCTATATCTGAGATTCTGTATCTATGGATTCAACTAACCTTAGATCATGTTGTATTGTAGTATGTATATATTATAAAAAACCCACTTATAAGTGGACTTGCTCACTTCAAACCTGTGATCTTCCAGAGTCCACTGTATTTCATTACAGTATGTCCCCTACCTACCAGCAAGTTCCATTCTCAATGTGGGTTTTTAAATCCAATTTGTTTATAAGTCCAATAAAGTTAGCCTGCTGCTGCTAAGTCGCTTTAGTCGTGTCCGACTCTGTGCGACCCCAGAGACGGCAGCCCACCACGCTCTGCCGTCCCTGGGATTCTCCAGGCAAGAACACTGGAGTGGGTTGCCATTTCCTTCTCCATTGCAGGAAAGTGAAAACTGAAAGTGAAGTTGCTCAGTCGTGTCCAACTCTTAGTGACCCCATGGACTGCAGCCCACCAGACTTCTCCATCTATGGGATTTTCCTAGGTACCCAACTAATACAACTGGCTATATAGTACTATACTGTAATAGGTTCCTAATACTTTTCATACAAATAAAAAATAAACACAAAAAATAAAGAAAATATTTTTAATCTTATAGTATAGTACCTAACAGCTGGCATATAGGGGCTGGCATCAGGAGAATAGACAAGAAGAGTTAATGACTGGAGGAGGGAAAGGAAGTGGGAGATGGCAGAGCTGAAAGATGTTCAGCAATAGGAGATGGAGGGCAAGTTATAATTTTTTCACTCATGCCTGATGTTGATGGCACAGGTTCTGACTCCTTGCTGCATTCAATTCTATCTACCCTGTGGGAAAAATGATCCAGTGATGTTTGGGTAGTAGCTCTATTTTCTCATCATAGTTGACATGATAATAATGGACTGCATTCTGAACGGCTGTTGCAGCCTTCATTTACTGGTCTGTGTTCAGGTCCTATGCCTAAGAAGCTAACAGTGCCTCCTCAAATAAAGAAAATCCCCTTGTCATTTCCTGCACCCTAAATCTGTTTGGTTGTTCAGTTACTTCTTCCCTCTTGTCTGTCCTTTCTCCAGGCCTCTAGTTCCACCAGGTCTTCATTAGTAAGCTCTTCATGTCATGCTGCAAGGAATTCAGTGAAGTCATCCTCTTTCAGATCTAGCTTCAGCTTCATGCTGAGCATTACTAAGTTGCTGAAGACTTCTTTGGACTTCTCAAATCCATGACAGTTGTGAACAAACTGTGGGCAAAGATTCTTACAAACCCCATTCATGGCGATACCTGTAACCTCACACCAAGAAAAGTCAATTATTTTATGGCCTTGTAGATGTTATAGTCCTTCCAAATGTTATGCCTCATCCATTACTTGCATTTACTTTCTGAAATAATATTTCTTGAAAGTCACTTTGAGTCCTTGGTCCACAGATTGTATGAACAACTTAGTATTCAGCGGCAGATGCTCTGGTGGCGTGGAACATTGTTGAACAGCAAAGAATGTTGAATGAGATGTCCTTCCCTAAGTAGTATTTCTCTGCTTCCAGTATAAAGTGGTAGAAAAGCCAGTCCTGGAAGATGGCCTGTGTAACGCAGATTTTAGGGTTGTTCTTCCACACAACAGGAAGAGAGACTTTGGCTATATTTTTAACAGCTCTTGGGTTCTTTCAAAGATGAACTAAAAGAAGCTTTAGCTTCATAATGCCAGAAGCATTGCCACCAAACAACAGACTTAGTCTAGTATTTGCTGCTTTACAGCCTGGCATCAACTTTTCCTCCTTACTGATATAATTTCAGTCTGGCATCCTCTTCCAGTACAGTTCTGTCTCATCCACATTAAAAGCCTGTTTGGATAAATATGTGCTTTCATTAGTAATTTCTTGAAGTGTTTCAGAAATTCCCTGGCAGCTACATTACCTGCACTCACTGCCTCACCACTGATTTTTATGTTGTGAAAGTGGGTTCTAGCCTTGAATTGATGAAACCAGGTGTGGCTGGCATTAAAAGATTCATCCCCTGATTCTTCTCTGTGTTTCTTCTGTAAGTCTTCATAAAGGTTTTTAGCTTTCTCTTAAATCAGCATTAAGCTGAGAGGGACTTGACACTTGTAAATTTAGGTGCTAATCTTAAATTTACACACTGAGAAATTTCTCCATGTCCTCAATCACTTTTTGACACTTTCTTTGATATTATTGTTGACATCATCTGCATAGCAGACTTCACATGTTTCATGATCTTGTCCTTATTCTTTAGACTTGTGCTGATGGTTGAGTAATTCATGTTATAAGAATGAGTGATGTCCACCATCTTTTTGCCATGCTCCACTCTCTCAATTATTTTCACCTTTGTTTCCATTGTTATTGCTTGGCACTTCTCAATGGTACCAGCTGCACCACCCCTGCTTTTATGTTTGCTTTCAGACATTCTGAGCTTGAAATGAAGATACTGTACTACTTTATACAGTTCAGTTCCGTTCAGTTCAGTCGCTCAGTCGTGTCCGACTCTTCGAGACTCCATGAATCGCAGCATGCCAGGCCTCCCTGTCCATCACCAACTCCTGGAGTTCACTCACACTCATGTCCATTGAGTCAGTGATGCCATCCAGCCATCTCATCCTCTGTCGTGCCCTTCTCCTCCTGCCCCCAATCCCTCCCAGCATCAGAGTCTTTTCCAATGAGTCAACTCTTCGCATGAGGTGGCCAAAGTACTGGAGTTTCAGCTTCAGCATCATTCCCTCCAAAGAAATCCCAGGGCTGATCTCCTTCAGAATGGACTGGTTGGATCTCCTTGCAGTCCAAGGGACTCTCAAGAGTCTTCTCCAACACCACAGTTCAAAAGCAT
>NW_011494898.1:1166666-1167126 GCF_000754665.1 Bison bison bison
CAAAAGCATTGATTCTTTGGTGCTCAGCTTTCTTCGCAGTCCAACTCTCACATCCATACATGACCACAGGAAAAACCATAGCCTTGACTAGATGGACCTTTGTTGGCAAAGTAATGTATCAGCTTTTGAATATGCTATCTAGGTTGGTCATAACTTTCCTTCCAAGGAGTAAGTGTCTTTAAATTTCATGACTACAGTCACCATCTGCAGTGATTTTGGAGCCCAAAAAAATAAGTCTGACATGTTTCCATTGTTTCCCCATCTATTTCCCATAAAGTGATGGGACCAGATGCCATGATCTCTGTTTTCTAAATATTGAGCTTTAAGCCAACTTTTCAACTCTCCACTTTCACTTTCATCAAAAGGCTTTTGAGTTCCTCTTCATTTTCTGCCATAAGGGTGGTGTCATCTGCATATCTGAGGTTATTGAGATTTCTCCTGGCAATCTTGATTCCAGCTT
>NW_011494898.1:1167226-1171674 GCF_000754665.1 Bison bison bison
TAACTGTTGCTTCCTGACCTGCATACAGGTTTCTCAAGAGGCAGGTCAGGTGGTCTGGAATTCCCATGTCTTTCAGAATTTTCCACAGTTGATTGTGCACTGTATAGTAAAATACACAAAAGCACAACCACGTGTGGAGGATGCATGCATGTGACACTGTGCACCAGACATGTGAACTAACTTACGTGATTGGCACGCACATGCATGTTTGCATCTTTGAAGATTTGTATGTAAGGGACTTACTGTATTTTTAATCATATTGTATATATATATAACATTTTTTGTTATTAAATAGTTTTTTATTTTGTCAAATGCTTTTTCTACATTAGTTGTGATAATTTTGTGGGTTTTTAGAAATTTAATTCTATTAATGTGGTGCATTAGATTAACTGATTTTTGAATACTGAACCACCCTTTCATTCCTAGGATGATTGGATCATAATGGGTCACATACTGGATTCAATGGATTGCATTGGATCATAGAATAAAATTCTTTCAAATACTACTGAATTCAGCTTGCTAGTATTTTATTAGGGATTTTTACATCCATATTCATAAGCTATATTGGTCTGTAGTTTCCTTTTCTAATGTACTCTCCTCTTCTTTTTTCAGTTCCTTAAGGTCATAGTTTTGGAGAAGGAAATGACAACCCACTCCAGTATTCTTGCCTGGAGAATCCCATGGACAGAGGAGACTGGCAGACTACGGTCCATGGGATCACAAGAGTCGGACATGACTTACTGACTAAACCACCACCACCAAGGTAGTAGTTTAGGTTAATGATTTCAGATCATTCTTTGATTTTAATAAAGGTGTTCTGATATAAATTTGCCTTCAAAGAACTGCTTTCATGCTATCTCATAAGTTTTAATATGTTGTGTATTAATTTTAGTTCATCTCAAAGTATATTCTCATTTCTATTTTGATATCTTCTTTGACCCAGTGGTAGAGAATATGCTATTTAATTTCCACATATTTGTGACTTTTCCAAATTTCTCTCTATTATTTATTACTAATTTAATTTCATTATTATCACAAAGGTACTTTATATGGTTTCATTCTTGTTAAATTAATTGAGGCTTTTTTTATGGCCTAAAATACGGTCTATTCTGAAGAATGTTCCTTGTGTTCTTAAGAAGAGTGTGTATTATGCCATTGTTGGGTGAGGGGTTTACCAAATATCTGTTAGATATGATTGTTTTATAGTGGTCATAGCCTATATTTCTTTGGTTATCTTTCATCTAGATTTTTATTCTATAAGAATTATTGTTGAGCTATTTTTTCCTTTAGTTTTGTCAGTCTTTGCTTCATATATTTGAAGCCCTGTTATTATTACATACATGCTTATAATTATATTTATAATGGATTGATACTTTTATTATTATGTAATATCCTGTAGCAATTTTTGACTTAAAATATAAATCACCTTATATTAGCAACTCACTCCAGCTGAGTATAGGTACTCCAGCCTTTGGTTATTTAACATGAAATATATCTTTTCATTCTTTTGGTTTTTGTTTTACATGGAATATAATTTTTGGTTATTGTTTTACATTAAATATATTTTTTCATTCTTGGATGTTCAGTATACTTGTGTCATGGAATTTGCAGTGAGTCTATTATCAGTTCAGTTCAGTTCAGTTGCTCTGTCGTGTCCGACTCTGCAACCCCACGAATTGCAGCACTCCAGGCCTCCCTGTCCATCACCATCTCCCGGAGTTCACTCAAACTCACGTCCATTGAGTTGGTGATGCCATCCAGCCATCTCATCCTCTGTCGTCCCCTTCTCCTCTTGCCCCCAATCCCTCCCAGCATCAGAGTCTTTTCCAATGAGTCAACTCTTCGTGTGAGGTGGCCAAAGTACTGGAGTACTTTAGCATCATTCCTTCCAAAGAACACCCAGGGCTATAACTGAATTGAAAAACTCCTTTCTAGCAGTCTATCTTTTAATTATAGAGTTTAAACAATTTATATTTAATAAGATTACAAATAACTTAATTTTGCCATTTTGCTTTCTATATGTCTTGTATTTTTCTTTTTTGGTCCCACATTGCCTCCTTTACTACCTTCTTTGGTGTTATTAAATATTTTCTAGTCATCGCTTTGATTCTTTTTCTCATCTTGCACTAAATGATTTATAGTTACATTCTTAGTGGTTCCTGTGGAGATTACAAATACCATTCTAAATTATAACAGTATTCTTAGTAACTATTTACCTATGCAGCTGCCTCCTCTTTATGTTGCTATTGTTGCAAATTATATCTTTATGTATTTTGTTGCTATCAACAATTGTGCTTCCCTGGTGGCTCAGTGGTAAAGAATCTGCCTGCCAGTGCAGGAGATTTGAATTGATCCCCGAGTTGAGAAGATCCCTTGGAGAAGGAAATGGCAACCCACTCCAGTATTCTTGCCTGGGAAATCCCATGGACAGAGGAGCCTGGCAGGTTACAGACCATGGGGCTGCAAAAGAGTCAGATATGACTTAGTGACTAAAGAACAATCAAAAAATAGTTATAACTATTGTTTTATTTTTTCAATCAATAAGGAACAAAGAGAAATTAAAAACCAAAATTACACATGCTAAATTCCATATTTACTCATGTAATTACCTTTACTGATGTTCTTATTTCTTTGAGTGGATTTGCGCTACTGCCTAGCATACTTTCATTTCCTTTTAGCATTCTTGTATGGCATTTCTTTTAGGTTTTTGTTTGCAGGGGAATGTCTTCTTCATTTTTGAAAGATAATTTTGTCAGATATATATATTTTTTGTTGACAGGTTTTGTTGTTTATTTTACTTTGTGGGAAGTAGATAGGGAAACAGTGGAAACAGTGTCAGACTTTGTTTTTTTGGGTTCGAAAATCACTGCAGTTGGTGACTGCAGCCATGAAATTAAAAGACACTTACTCCTTGGAAGGAAAGTTATGACCAACCTAGATAGCATATTCAAAAGCAGAGACATTGCTTTACCAGCAAAGGTCCATCTAGTCAAGGCTATGGTTTTTCCAGTGGTCATGTATGGATGTGAGAGTTGGACTGTGAAGAAAGCTGAGGGCCGAAGAATCGATGCTTTTGAACTGTGGTGTTGGAGAAGACTCTTGAGAGTCCCTTGGACTTCAAGAGATCCAACCAGTCCATTCTAAAGGAGATCAGCCCTGGGTGTTCTTTGGAAGGAATGATGCTAAAGCTGAAACTCCAGTACTTTGGCCACCTCATGCGAAGAGTTGACTCATTGGAAAAGACTCTGATGCTGAGAGGGATTGGGGGCAGGAGGAAAAGGGGACGACAGAGGATGAGATGGCTGAATGGCATCACGGACTCGAAGGATGTGAGTCTGAGTGAACTCCGGGAGTTGGTGATGGACAGGGAGGCCTGACGTGCTGCGATTCATGGGGTCGCGAAGAGTCAGACATGACTGAGTGACTGAACTGAACTGAACTGAACTGAAATTTGAATATGCCTCCCTACAAATTCTAGCCTCATTGGATTTTGATGAGAAATCAGCTTTATTCTTATGGAGGGTCCCTGCTATTTTCATAATTCTTCCTTTGTGTTTGCCTTTGCAATTTATTATATGTATCTCAATTTTTATCTCTTTTAGTTTGTCCTACTTTAAATACATTGAGTTTACTGGATATGCAGATTCATGTATTGAATATTTCATCAAATTTGGGGAAATCAGTCATTACTTTTTCAGATAACCTTTCAGTTCCTTTCTTTCTCTTTCTCCCTTCTTTCAGGAATTCTTACTATGAGTATGTTGACATGTATCATGGTGTCCCACAGGTCTCTTAGGCTCTATTTATTTATTTCATTCTATTTTCTTTCTGGTCCTATGATTTCCAAAGCTCATTTTATTTATCCTCAAGTTAGCTGAAATTTTCTTGACTTCTCAAATCTACTCCTGAATTTCTACAGTGAACTTTGCATTTTCAGTTCAGTTCAGTTTAGTCACTCAGTAGTGTCTGGCTCTTTGTGACCCCATGAACTGCACCACACCAGGCCTTCCTGTCCATCACCAACTCCCAGAGTTTATTCAAACTCATGTCCATCGAGTTGGTGATGCCATCCAGCCATCTCATCCTCTGTCGTCCCCTTCTCCTACTGCCCCCAATCCCTCCCAACATCAGGGTCTTTTCCAGTGAGTCAACTCTTTGCATGAGGTGCCCAAAGTATTGGAGTTTCAGCTTTAGCATCAGTCCTTCCAATGAACACCCAGGACTGATTTCCTTTAGGAGGACTGGTTGGATCTCCTTGCAGTCCAAGGGACTCTCAAGAGTCTTCTCCAACACCACAGTTCAAAAGCATCAATTCTTCAGCACTCAGCTTTCTGCACAGTCCAACTCTCACATCCATACATGACCACTGGAAAAACCATAGCCTTGACTAGACTGACTTTTGTTGGCAAAGTAATGTCTCTGCTTTTCAATATGCTATCTAGCTTGGT
>NW_011494898.1:1172095-1178134 GCF_000754665.1 Bison bison bison
AAAGGCTTTGGCATAGTCAATAAAGCAGAAATAGATGTTTTTCTGGAACTCTCTTGCTTTTTCCATGATCCAGTGGATGTTGGCAATTTGATCTCTGGTTCCTCTGTCTTTTCTAAAACCAGCTTGAACATCAGGAAATTCATGGTTCATGTATTGCTGAAGCCTGGCTTGGAGAATTTTGAGCATTACTTTACTAGCGTGTGAGATGAGTGCAATTGTGAGGTAGTTTGAGCATTCTTTGGCATTACCTTTCTTTGGGATTGGAATGAAAACTGACCTTTTCCAATCCTGTTGCCACTGCTGAGTTTTCCAAATTTGCTGGCATATTGAGTGCAGCACTTTCACAGCATCATCTTTCAGGATTTGAAATAGCTCAACTGGAATTCCATCACCTCCACTAGCTTTGTTCATAGTGATGCTTTCTAAGGCCCACTTGACTTCACATTCCAGGATGTCTGGCTCTAGGTGAGTGATCACACCATCGTGATTATCTGGGTTGTGAAGCTCTTTTTTATACAATTCTTCTGTGTATTCTTGCCATCTTTTCTTAATATCTTCTGCTTCTATTAAGTTCCATACTATTTCTGTCCTTTAGCTTTAATAATTTATTTAATTTGAATTGCAATTTGGTTCCTTTTTATAATTTCTATCCCTGCATTGGTTCTATGTGGAGAAGGAAATGGCAACCCTCGCCAGTATTCTTGCCTGGAAAATCCCACAGATGGAGGAGGCAAGTGGGCCACAGTCCATGGGGTTGCAAGAGTCGGACACGACTGAGTGACTAACACACGCACAGGTTGGTTTTATTTGGTGAGCCATTGTCTTCATTATTTCCTTTAGAGTCTTTCACATGCTTTTCATTAGCAATATTAGTATCTGTAAAATAGTTGACAAAATCTTTATCTCGTGGGTTTCTTCAAGGATATTTTATGCTAATTTCTTTTTTTCCCCCTGCATATGGGTCATACATGATTGTTTCTTAGTATTTCTCCTAATTTTTGTGTTGAAAATTGTATTCCTCTGTTCCCCAGGAATTTTTTGTGTTGTTGCTCTTCTGCTTGCTGTAGGTTTTCACTTGATTATTTGTTTAGTGGATTTCCACATAAATTTTGTAAAGTCTATATTTTTGGTTTTGTGTAGTCCTTAAAGTTCTTGTTTCATTATTCTAGTGGTCAGCTTGTGATTTGACAGCAATTTCCCTAAATACCTGGAAAAAAGAAAGAACAAAAAAATCCAAATATTTGCAGCTATGATCTGATTGTTTGAGCACATTTTTTGTACATCAGCCATGGGCATTCTGTTGTCTTCTTATTCTCAGTAGTATGTGGGAGCTTGTCATAGTCCTTATTCCCAGAAATATCTCATTCGCTAGACTTTATTACTATGCTTTCAGTTATATCTATTATTTGCCCCAACTATTTATCAGTTACCCCAAGTGGCAATGGCTAAGCATTTGCCTTTAAATGTTTTGACAAACTCATTCCCAAATAGCCATCTCAGTCTTAGGAAAGTTCAGAGGTAAGTGAATTAAAGCCAAGTCCTTTGAGCTGACTCTTCAGGTAACCACAAGATATTTCAAAACAAAGAGCCACAATTCTTTTAGAGTAAAGTTCATCTTGCTCCCTCCCTTTTTTCCTAGGAAACGAATAATCTTCACAAAGAATAGAGGCTATTGTCTTCAAGACTGCTGCACAGCTGTAGAGTGGATGATGAGGACAGTTCAAATTAAAACTCCACTAATCTTTTTTACTCAGACTAGACCGTTTCTTATTTTTCTCCATTAAACAATCACCTGGTTGCTGGAAATCTTCGATTAATTCCTAAGTTCCAATAAAGGTACTCCTGACAATCCTCACCAACTAATCCACTTCTGTGGAATGTCAGATTTTGGGAGTTCCCTACCTTGTCATTTTCACTTATGACACTTTTAATTTTTTCTAATTGTTGAGAAAAGGTACTTGAGTTATAGTTGAGTTGATATTTATTCTGTTCCTTTGTTTTGGTATTTGTCCTTAGATACTGCTATTATCCATTTTGGACTTTTTTTCTTCTTTTCTTCTTTTCTCTCTGTCTCTCTTTTCTTTCTTTTTAAAAATATTTTTTAGCAATTTCATTTATTCCAAAACATTTCTTAAAAGTTTTTCTTAATCTTTTTATTTTCAAAACTTCATCTTTTTCACTATTTACTTATTTTAGAACTCTAATCTGTTTTATTTATTTGTTCTTACATTCCCTTTAGTTTGGTTTGCATATCTGAAATGATTTTTTATTTCTAATTATGTCCTGTGGTCTATCATCTCATTTTATTTTATTTTTTAAATATAAATTTATTTATTTTAACTGGAGGCTAATTAGTTTACAATATTGTACTGGTTTTTCCATACATCAACATGAATCTGCCACAGGTGTACACGTATCATCTCATTTTAGAATTTTTGTATTTCTAGTTTCTGTACTTTCATGTTTTATATCATTTACTGAAGTATTTTGCTATTGTGCAGTGAACCCTGGATGTTCAGTTTTGTGAGGCTGCTTCAAACCCTTCACAGCATCTCATGATCACTTACGCATTTTTGCAGTACGTAAACCTCCTCTTAATTTTAGTCCCTGCATATAAATTGATATATTATGGCTTTTAGTACATAGGCTATTTGTGCTTCTATTGTTCTCAGATCTATTATATTCTCGATTGTTTTCTTTTCTTTCTGCACCAAAGATATTGATACTTCTGTAGGACTTCTCGCTATTCATTTTATCTTGTGGTTTATAGTGATATATCATTGCCCAATTTCATTATAAAGTTTGTCAATGAGATTCTGGTTTTCTATTGAGTTGTTCAGTCTATTTTTATCTTTGAATTCAGGAATATTAAAAACTATGACATGATTGCCATCAATTTCCTAGAATCCTGTTTCATTCTTGTGGGTTATATGTATCCTTATACTGTATAATATTCATCTTAACTGATATTGATGAGGTAAAAAAATAGGAAAGTTGTTTGCCCATTAATGTGGCTATGCTTTCATTACTTTATGACCATTAATGTTACAATTTACTTGTAGTACTTATTTATGTATCACCAGTCAATATTGGTGTCAAATGTTATTTATTCTTTTATATATATATATATATATTTTTTTTTTTTTTTAATAGCTTCCTCAAGAAGGAGAAAAACTTCAAAATATTTGGGGACTAAATTTTAAAAGAAATGTATTTGTTCTGATTAATGCACTGATGTCTTTAAAATTCAAGAGTAAAAGTTCTTGCTTTAAGAAGTAGCTTCCTATACAAAGTTCTGAATAGTGACACATTTTTAAAATTACTAGATACTTATGCACATTAATATTCATTGGCACACATTTATTTTAGGTTTCAAAAGAAATCTTTTCTGAAAAAATAAGCCTCCTAAAGAAAATGTTATGGCTCAATTGTCTAGTTTTTCTCCTATCTTCTTATGTGTCCCCTTATAGTTATCTAACCCATTTTATGGAAGACTACTCCAATGTTAGTTAAGAAAGCTAGTAAGCACTGACAGAAAAAATTGCATGGTTTCCACTTCACTAAACTTAGAGATGAAAGTTAAATATTGTTTTTGTGTTCTAATCATGTATAAGCTTACTATCACAGAACATATTCTGCCCAAATATTTCCATGCTTTTCTGGTAATGACAATGGAAATGTTCCCTCTTAATAGTGAAATATTTCAGTGTCTGTGTAAGAGTAAGTTTCCAGATTTCTGGGAACTATTTTAGAGGAAAGATAAATAACTTTAATTAATACCAGGGAATGAATAGATTTTGAATTGTATTACTTAAATGCTTGAGAAAATGTTTCATATGAGATAATTATTTTAAATACATATATTTCTGCTTTAATCAGGTTTCTATAAATCCTTGAAAGCATATAACTATGCTTTATAGTAGTGGATTAACATTCAATCACATCACCTGATAATATTTTTATGTATTGTAGAGACCACTATGGTGTCTCGGGCAGCACTACTAAAAAAATGAATATATGCAAAAATAGAGACTTGTTAGGAAACCATGGAGCTTCTTCCATTGATCAGGTTTTGGAATGGTGCTTTAGCATACCATTTTCTGTATTCTGCAATCTATGACCTTATTTACAAAATTGTTGTTTTCATTACAGAGAATAAGTATGTGTTCATTACTCTTCCTCTTTATATTACTAGGTGTGATAAGTGAGAAACTTTAAATTAAACTAATTCTGTCACTACTTGTGATGTTTAATGCTCACTAAATCTCATGTTTCTCTCCTGAAAAATATGGATTAAAATACAAGGAACTAAAGAAAAAACTCAACACAAGGTCAAGAATAAACTATATGGTTAAAAATATTAGCCTATTCTATCTTTGCCCTAAATAATAAAATATTTATAACTAACTGATTTCTGTATTGCAGGGCTTCTGTGCTATAAACTTCAATATCTGCTTGCAAAGCAGTCAAGTTTCACTTTTCCTGAAGACAAGCATTTACCATTTTTAGACATTTGGTCATAATCATAATCTTTCTTATTCTTACTATATATCATTTAAGGCAGCCATAGATATGTTGACTTCCTTTCAAATTAATCAAAGAAAATATAATTTTGACAATCAAATATCTGAGAGGAGTATGCTAAAGTTTAATTATATGATTTCTACATCACAAATTAATTCATCAAAAACAAATTTCTTATTTTATACTTAAGGGTTGAAAAATTGAAAGAAGAAGAACATATTCAAGGTGCTGAAAGAGAAAAAGCAATCTAGATACTCTAACCAGCCAGACTGTCATTTAGAAAAGGAGAGATTACAAAAATTCTCAAACAAGCCAAAACTAAAATCTCATCAATACTAAATCTACCCTAAGTTTAGTTCAGTTCAGTCACACAGTTGTGTCCGACTCTTTGCAACCCCATGAATCGCAGCACGCCAGGCCTCCCTGTCCATCACCAACTCCCAAAGTTCACTCAAGACTCACCTCCATTGAGTCAGTGATGCCATCCAGCCATCTCATCCTCTGTTGTCCCCTTCTCCTCCTGCCCCCAATCCCTCCCAGCATCAGAGTCTTTTCCAATGAGTCAACTCTTTGCATGAGGTGGCCAAACTACTGGAGTTTCAGCTTTAGCATCATTCCTTCCAAAGAAATCCCAGGACTGATCTCCTTCAGAATGGACTGGTTGGATCTCCTTGCAGTCCAAGGGACTCTCAAGAGTCTTCTCCAACACCACAGTTCAAAAGCATCAATTCTTTGGCGCTCAGCTTACTTCACAGTCCAACTCTCACATCCATACATAACCACTGGAAAAACCATAGCCTTGACTAGACGGACCTTTGTTGGAAAAGTCATGTCTCTGCTTTTCAATATGCTATCTAGATTGGTCATAACTTTCCTTCCAAGGAGTAAGCATCTTCTAATTTCATGGCTGCAGTCACCATCTGCAGTGTTTTGGATCCCCCAAAAATAAATTCTGGCACTGTATCCACTGTTTCCCCATCTATTTCCCATGAAGTGCTGGGACCAGATGCCATGATCTTCGTTTTCTGAATGTTGAGCTTTAAGCCAACTTTTTCACTCTCCACTTTCACTTTCATCAAGAGGCTTTCTAGTTCCTCTTCACTTTCTGCCATAAGGGTGAAGTCATCTGCATATCTGAGGTTATTGATATTTCTCCTGGCAATCTTGATTCCAGCTTGTGTTTTATCCAATCCAGCATTTCTCATGATGTACTCTGCATATAAGTTAAATAAACAGGGTGACAATATACAGCCCTGACGAACTCCTTTTCCTATTTGGAACCAGTCTGTTGTTCCATGTCCAGTTCTAACTGTTGCTTCCTGACCTGCATACAAATTTCTCAAGAGGCAGATCAGGTGGTCTCGTATTCCCATCTCTTTCAGAATTTTCCACAGTTTATTTTGATCCACATAGTCAAAGGCTTTGGCATAGTCAATAAAGCAGAAATAGATGTTTTTTTGGAACTCTCTTGCTTTTTCCATGATCCAGTGGATGTTGGCAATTTGATCTCTGGTT
>NW_011494898.1:1178566-1178817 GCF_000754665.1 Bison bison bison
TCTTTGGCATTGCCTTTCTTTGGGATTGGAATGAAAACTGACGTTTTCCAGTCCTGTGACCACTGCTGATTTTTCCAAATTTGCTGGCATGTTGAGTGCAGCACTTTTACAGCATCATCTTTCAGGATTTGAAATAGCTCAACTGGAATTCCATCACCTCCACTAGCTTTGTTCATAGTGATGCTTCCTAAGGCCCACTTGACTTCACATTCCAGGATGTCTGGCTCTAGGTCAGTGATCACACCATCGTG
>NW_011494898.1:1178917-1185597 GCF_000754665.1 Bison bison bison
TCTTTTTTGTACAGTTCTTCTGTGTATTCTTACCACCTTTTCTTAATATCTTCTGCTTCTGTTAGGTCCATACCATTTCTGTCCTTTATCGAGCCCATCTTTGGTATCTCTAATTTTCTTGAAGAGATCTCTAGTCTTTCCCATTCTGTTGTTTTCCTCTATTTCTTTGCATTGATCGCTGAGGAAGGCTTTCTTTTCTTTTCTTGCTATTCTTTGGAACTCTGCATTGAGATGCTTATATCTTTCCTTTTCTCCTTTGCTTTTGGCTTCTCTTCTTTTCACAGCTATTTGTAAGACCTCCTCAGACAGCCATTTTGCTTTTTTGCATTTCTTTTCCATGGGGATGGTCTCGATCCCTGTCTCCTGTACAAGGTCATGAACCTCCGTCCATAGTTCATCAGGCACTCTGTCGATCAGATCTAGGCCCTTAAATCTAGTTCTCACTTCCACTGTATAATCATAAGGGATTTGATTTAGGTCATACCTGAATGGTCTAGTGGTTTTCCCTACTTTCTTCAATTTAAGTCAGACCATCTGGTGATGTCCATGTGTAGAGTCTTCTCTTTTGTTGTTGGAAGAGGGTGTTTGCTATGACCAGTACATTTTCTTGGCAAAACTCTATTAGTCTTTGCTCTGCTTCGTTCCATATTTCAAGGCCAAATTTTCCTGAAACTCCATGTGTTTCTTGACTTCCTTCTTTTGCATTCCAATCCTAAATCTACTGTAAAGGAAATGCTAAACTTATTTCTATCTCTCACTGAGATGATGTTCATCTTCCTACTCTCCATTTATTAACTGTTAGTCCTCCTTTGTGACTGAGCTATGAAGTTTGCAAACCAAGCATTCTATGATCTTATCCAGTTTAGCAGTATCTCTAGCTGTAGTTAGAAGAGTGAATGTGCTCATTCTGGATAAAGAGGGTAAGAAGATGGTTGGCAAATCTAGATTAAGTGGATTGTGGTAATGAGTTTAGAGATTTAATCAAGGAGAGAAATGAAGATAAAACATAGAAATATAAAATCAAATTGTATCTCTTTTATATTATTAGGGGGGCGTTTACCTCAAATTCTGCACGGAATCTGTGATAGTCAACTCCTGTGATGATAATGGAAAAGACCAAAAGGTAAACAAGACTTATAAATCCACTTAACATTAGTTTTGAATCATTCTCAACATATGGGCATGAACCAATTAATGATAACTGGCTAGTTTTTCATGTGCAACTGACAGAGAATTCTAACACAAATTATAAAATTAGGACAAATATCTAAGACACATGTGTTGCTAATGTAATCCAAGGAGAGGGAAAATCCAAAGTTTGCAATAACTAAATCTTCAAGTCATTAAAGTTAATTACAATGGACAAAGGAAGGAAATAAATATTGCTTGGAAAAAAGTAGTTATGGAATCCAGAAGGCTATGTGTATTAAAGATTCATCTGCTTTTGAAAATAGTTTAATTGATAATTAATAGCTTTAAGCAGATGAAACTAATATTGAAGACTGAATATTTATCACACATATGAACAAGTTTTCATTTTGACAATTTTCATTCTATACAAAGCAATGCATAATTTATTATTATTAAAATTATGTCAGATTTACAAACTGCATTTGACAGAAACTATTATAAACCCAAATTGCATTATTTCTTAAGTAAAGATGGATGATTACTAATTGTTTCAGAAGGGATATGAAGGCTAGCAAAGATAATATAATTTGGTTTTAATTAAATTCATTTTAAAATTGCCTTATATAAGTTGCTATTAACACACATTTTTTGTTGTTGTACTTTTGTAGTCATGTACTTGATTCCTAAAAGTGAGAGTAAAATAATCACTTTTGATAAAATTCCTTTCTATTTTCCTAGAGGTGCTGATAGGAGCAAGTGACATTTTGGCTACTCATGTAAATTTGTTTGGGTTTCACAGAAATTTGGTAAACCTTCAGCAAATCACAGAAGCAGAGTATAGAATAAAGCCCCAATTAGAATGGTAAATATATGTATCATATAGCACTTATAAAAGTATCCTAGCTCTCTTCCCAACTCAGAAGATTGTTACTAATATTCATAAATTTTAGATACAGAGTAAAATAATTTGGTTAGGTGACAAAATGTAGAAGAGTACAGCCTTAAGAGGGGTCCAAGAGAAGATTACCCTGATCAGAAATGAGACTAGTAGGACCCCCAAACCTCAGCCCATCACTTGACAGAAAGACAATCCTTGCTATTAGAATGTGTTACCTACATAAACTTGACCTTTGAGCGCTGTGGTTTTAGGTTGGTAAAGCTCTTTGAATTCCATTAATTTTATGCAGAAGTATGTAGTACTAACATGTAACTTCAAATAATGTGTTTTCCATTTTCTATTCTATTATAATAAGTAAAAATGATATATTTGAGTATTTTTGCAATTATCAATAGCTGAAAAATTCAGATGGTAAAAAATCAGGTACCAGTTTGGGTTCCAGTTACAAAGGGGCCAAAAATGAGTTTTAGAATACTGATAAAATGTTTCTGAATATACAAACTATTTCATTTTTCAATCTACCAAACAGAGATAGTATTTGCCACCCACATATCTCAGGAATGACACTAGGAAAGTGCTTTGTAATTTTGTCATATTTAGCTTTCTGTCTAATCACCTATTAACCTGCTTCTTAGTGATTACAAAGATATCCCTGACAAAATGGCATGCTATTGTTAAAACATGTTCCTTTAGCTGATGTATGGCATCTGTTTGTGCCCAAGTATGGTGCTGGGCATTTGATTTAAATGGAATTTTATTTCGATTTCTGCTATCAAGCATTAGAACCATTTTAAGTGTTTTATTCACATACATCCAGGATCAGGGAACGCCATCAATGAAGCGGTTTTTCTTTAAGAAGTTATAATCACTTATAGAAGTATTAAGATTATTCAAAATCAAGGCTATAATATATAAATTATATAAACTAAAGTTACTATTCACATGCTACCTAAAGTATACATTTAAGTACCATAAAGAATACTTTTTACTGTAATATATTTTTCTAATAATCAGTATATATTATACATTAATTTTAACTTTGGATTATATAGAGAAGTGGTTTAGTGCTATTTCAGATATTGTAGCAAAAGATACTTTGCTAACTCTAGTTACTATTACCTGTCATTGGTTTGGCAGAAAATATCAGCTGATCCAAAAGATATGATTTTTTTTCTTTTGAGATACACAGATAGGGTAAAATTACCAAACTCTTTTGTGTTTTGGTTTGGCCATATCACTGGGTTCTAACCAAAAATATGAGTAGACATTACATGCACCATTTTTGGTTCAAGGACTTTGTGTTACAATAAGAAATAGACATAAGCATCCCCTACTATCCAAAAATAGAGCAGTTCTGTGAAGCCGTTTGTAAGCCATAAGTGGTGTAAAGCAAAGACTATACCTAAAGACACATCTAAGGGATAGAGATAAATGCAGATTCTCACTGGCACAGTTCAAAGCTTTGGTGGCTTGATGAGATGCTGAGTATAGTGGAGGATACCTATATTTGGTTTGTGTCCTCAGTTCTTAATGGAGTTCCTAAATCACTTGGAATTTTCTAAGTGATAGGATACTAAGAGAATCTTTTGTTCTAATGAGTTAACTCGTGCAGGGTGCTTAGCTTGAGGATGGAACTGGTTACCAGAAAGACCAAGCCATGTTAGAGGACTGGATCTTTCTGTTCCAACCCCTGATCCCTGAACTTTGAGCCCCTAGCCTGACAGTGGCTGGGGATTCAGTGAATCACCAATGATCAGTGATTTAATCGAACATGCCTTCTTAATGAAATCTCCATAAAGCATATAAATGATGGGATATGGTGAGCCTCCTGATTGGTGAACATATCAAGGTGCTGGAGACTGCATGGAAGCTCTGTGTCATTTCCCCATACTTTGCCCTAAGCATCTCTTTCAACTGGCTTTTTCTGAGTTGTGTCCTTTGTAATTAACCAGTAATGGAAAATATGTACTTGGAAACCATTCTGGCAAATTATCAAACCTGATGAGAAGATCATGGGAACCCCTGATTTATAGATGGTTGATCAGAAGTGTAGTTGACAACCTTGGACTTGCAATGCTCATCTAAAGTTGCAGAGTCCTGTCGGACTGAACCGTTAACCTGTAGTATCCACACTAATTCCCAATAGTGACAGAATTGAATTTAATTGTACACTTTGATGGTGACCGAAGGATTTGAGAATTTTCTGGTGGTGGGAATAATGCTACACATTTAGAGTCAGAAATGTTGTGAGTAAAAACAGTTTAGAAGATTTAAGAAGGTATGCCTACTGACTACTGTCTTCTTTACTGGTTTGAATATCAAGTCTCTGAAAGCTGTTGAAACCACAAGATAGAAAGGATCTGATTCCTTGAATCACAATATGGAGGAAAGTCTTCCAAGTGGGGAAATTCACACTGGATGGCAATATGTTTATTATATAACCTCAAGGCTTTTTACACACCTGGTTCTAAACATACTATAGCCTACAAAAGTGTAACATTTATTATTTTGTATTCAACTATAAAAAATTCCAGTCAGAATGGCTGCGATCCAAAAGTCTACAAATAATAAATGCTGGAGAAGGTGTGGAGAAAAGGGAACCCTCTTACACTGTTGGTGGGAATGCAAAACTAGTATAGCCACTATGGAGAACAGTGTGGAGATTCCTTAAAATACTGGAAATAGAACTGCCTTATGATCCAGCAATCCCACTGCTGGGCATACACACTGAGGCAACCAGAAGGGAAAGAGACACGTGTACCCCAATGTTCATCGCAGCACTGTTTATAATAGCTAGGACATGGAAGCAACCTAGATGTCCATCAGCAGGTGAATGGATAAGAAAGCAGTGGTACATATACACAATGGAGTATTACTCAGCCATTAAAAAGAATACATTTGAATCAGTTCTAATGAGATGGATGAAACTGGAGCCTATTATACAGAGTGAAGTAAGCCAGAAGGAAAAACACCAATATAGTATATTAATGCATATATATGGAATTTAGAAAGATGGTAACAATAACCCTGTGTATGAGACAGCAAAAGAGACACTGATGTATAGAACAGTCTTATGGACTCTGTGGGAGAGGGAGAGGGTGGGAAGATTTGGGAGAATGGCACTGAAACATGTAAAATATCATGTATGAAATGAGATACCAGTCTAGGTTCGATGCACGATACTGGATGCTTGGGGCTAGTGCACTGGGATGACCCAGAGGGATGGTATGGGGAGTGGGGAGGGAGGAGGGTTCAGGATAGGGAACACATGTATACCTGTGGCAGATTCATTTCGATATTTGGCAAAACTAATACAATTATGTAAAGTTTAAAAATAAAATAAAATTAAAAAACTCAACATTCAGAAAAGTAAAAAAAAAAATAAAAGAATATGACATGTAAAAAAAAATTGAATAATGAATGTGAACTTGGCAGTGATATTCACTATCATTATTTTAGTAAACATAAGATTTACTATAACAATTACTGCTACTGTTAACCTAACAAAAACTTGAGTCACCATCACAGCCAACAGAAAGGTATTCAAGTTTAAGTACTGAATTAGCAGCATTCATACAAGGTGAGCAGAAAATATTCATAATTTGATTCTCCTTACTTTACAAACAAATTAGGTATAAAGTGTTTGATTGTATATAAGTCTTTCAAAGAAGTGAGATTTTTATCTTTTTTGAAATAAGCAAATGACACTCACCTTATTCTTTGTTGTTTTACAAGACGATATAAAAATCAGGGGAGAAGGCAATGGCACCCCACTCCAGTACTCCTGCCTGGAAAATCCCATGGACAGAGGAGCCTGGTAGGCTGCAGTCCATGGGGTCGCTAAAGTCGAACATGACTGAGCAACTTCACTTTCACTTTTCACTTTCATACAGTGGAGAAGGAAATGGCAGCCCACTCCAGTGTTCTTGCCTGGAGAATCCCAGGGACGGGGAAGCCTGGTGGGCTGCCGTCTATGGGGTCGCACAGAGTCGGACACGACTGAAGTGACTTAGCAGCAGCAGCAGCAGCATAAAAATCAAGTATTTCTTTGTCTGAATCTCGGGAATTTATTGGATCACACCCCCTCCTTCAATTAATATGCAAGCATATAGGAACATGATGATATATATTTTCACAGGAATTATCTCATTTGATGGCCCATTACAGCTCACATAGTATGCTGATCCCTACCCTACCATTGTGAATAAATAGATAAAGGAAATAAATGAATTTAGAAATTGCCTTAAGTCAAATTGTCTTAAGCAAGACAGCATTAGGAAAAGGATTTGCTGGGAGATATGTTCTATGCTGACAGTTCTTTTGAATCTAAAATTTTGGCCCTAACTTGGAATTATGAACTTTTCAGAGAAGAGGAACTGTGTTTCAACCATATTGAGTGCATCTCCTGAGAAAAATAAATACAAAAGCTAAAAAATTGTATTTTTTTAACAGTAGTCCCTAATATTATACTTAGTAGCACATCTAGAAAGAAAAAAAAAAAAGAGGCAAAAATGAGAATCCTTTTTTCATCACATCTAGAAAGAAAAAAAAAAAAAGAGTCTTCTCCAACACCAAAAAAAATAAAATAAAATAAAATAAAATTAGATCCTATTTACCAAAAGGATACCAAAACTAGAGTTAAAATTAAAGC
>NW_011494898.1:1185697-1191627 GCF_000754665.1 Bison bison bison
ATAAAAAAAAAAAAAAAAAAAAATCCTGAGATAGAGACAACTACCAAGTCAGAATGTTTCTGAAGGGATTCTGCCAAAGTTGATAAGTTTGAGATTCAATTTCAATAGTCATGCAGTTATGCAGATTGTGGAAGATGATAAATCTGTTGGCTAAACCAGGAAGTAAGCTGCCACAAAAATCTGGGACCTCCAATGTTCTACACCTTCTGAGCAAATGTTAATAAAAGGAAAGATGAATTCCCCAACATGATCCATAGTAAAAGGTAAAACAAAAAAATCTCTTGAGAATTTGTAAACATAAATAGTGATTTGCAAAGTTGTGTAGCCTGAATTCATTTAAAATGTTTAGTAATAAAACCTCAAGCAGATAGCTTTATTTAAAGTCATGCTGGGATTGTATTGCTACCAGGCAACTAGCAGAAGAAAATACAAACCATTTCTGGGGGAATATAACTTTTCCATGGAACAATTCAGCAGATAAAGCCCAACAAATATGAAGTCACAGAAAAATAAAAATAGATAAATAAAATAGATTCTCATTATTTATGATATTTTTGGTCTATAAAGTTACCTGTGAACACTGAATTAGCAAATAATGACCTATTGCTTCTAGGGGAAATAATGGGATGGCTTTGGTTTCTGTGAGACTCTAGTCACAATGTTTCATTAACCAATCAATACATTATTTTTTTTGTCATGTAAGTTTCTGTTTAAAGACACTGTATTTTATATATACCTAATTCATTGACATTAAACTCATGACCAACAGGACTGTCATTCAAGGCTGAATGAAAGTAATCTAATACATGTAATTATTTTCATTGGCATACCAACGTCTTTTTGCATTTAAACATACTAAACACTTTAATACTGTGTTTGAGGGCCATCTTAAAGTGTGGAAACATATACACAGATACAAGAACAAAAGTGCAAAAGAGATTGGTACTAAACAGACTACAAACTGGTCACTTGTTTTTAGTAGGACAGCTGAAATAAGAAGGCAGAGAATCAACTTGTTGGACCTCAGCTGGGAATATACTCGTTAGGTGACTCAAAATTTTTGCCATGCTGTGCATGTCCACCTATGACCATGAAAGTGCCATGAGGATTGAATTTAGGGTTACAAATTTATTTACTGAATAAAATTTATTATTCAGTAGACAAATTCACATTTAAGGATCCATGAATAATGAGAATCATCACTTACTGGATTATAAAAGGAAGCAAAACCTTATAAACTTGAGCCAACAGGAAAACAAATAGCAGAATCAGACATGCAAAATGCTCCTTGCACTGAGATTATCCAAAGAATATAAAATGAATGTATTTTGGATTATGATAAAATTTAGATTATAAAGCATATTCATTTTATATTATTTGGAATAAAATTTTTTTTAATTCTTTGGAATAAAGTAAAATAAAAGAACATGAACTAAGATGCTATAAATATGACCAATATATCTGACCAAATGAAAAGTATAGAAATGAGAAGATACAAAGATTAAAAAACAAAGGATATATTAAATGGCAGAGTATTCAAAGTTGAAAAGAACATTAGTAAACTGGAGTTGTGATCTGAGGCAATTATCTAGAATATATCCAAAGAAAAAAGAAGAAAAATATGAAGGAAAAATGAAAATACCTACACCATGGAGTAAGCCAGATGAACATTTATCTTATCATAACACAGGATGATAGACAAAGTGGAATACAAACAAAATTTAATGAGATAATGGCTATGATTTTTGCAGTATTGTGGCAAGACACTAACCTTCAGTCCAGAAAACCCAGTATATTAGCATCATAGCAAATAAAAAGAAATCCATATTTAGACAAATCAAGATAGAAAGGCCACAAAACCAACTAAAGAGAAAAGAAGAGTCTACATAATAGAAAAATTATATTGATAGTTAATTTCTTTCTAACCTAATAAAATACTCTAAGTGTATTGAGGAAAACTCATATTCAACTTTAGAATTATATACCTCATAAAATACCTTTTAAAAATGAGGGTATAATTAAAACTTTTTTTTTAGAATATAAAAACTTCTGGCTTCTAATAGATTCTTGGTAACAAATTATGAAAACTAAGCTTAAGGCAGAACAAAAATGATTCTCAGATTGAAATTCTAAATTGCAAAGAGAAATAGTGAAGAAAAAAATTAATATGTTGGTAAAAAACAAACTTTACCATGTAATATCACAATAATAGTATATTTTATTATTATAATTTAATTATGTATAAATAAAAATTAAAATTCTTAACAATGTCATTAAATGGGGTGTAGGATGATCAGGTTAAAGAACTCTAACATTCTTGCAATTTTAAGGGTACCTAATAAAAAAGAGAGATATAAGATCTTTTTTATTGAATTAAGTGTGTATAACAAATTTTCTAAGGTTAACACCAAATAAATAGAATAGAGAAGGTACTACCAAAAGTGACAACAGAAAACAAAATAGAATAAAAAATGTGAAAGGATTCAAAAGAAAGCAGCAAAGGAAAAATGAAACACATATAGAAAAGATGACATAAGAAAAATCCCCAAAATAGAACAGTAGAAATTTGTATGAGTCTATCAACAGTTATAATCATGAGACTAAACATGACATTGGAAAAGACAGCTATTTTCCAGACTAATTTAAGAAAGGACATTTGCCAATATACTCTTTACATTTGGTTCATCTGAAATATAAAGACTCCAAAAGGTCAAAATTAAAATTTGATGTAGCTATATTTGTTTAGAAAGAGAGAATTGAGGTTAAAACATTACTGAATAAGCACAGGACTAATTTCACTAGAATTACATAAATATTCAAACTTGAATTCATGTAACACAGCTTTACAACATGGGAATTACTATAAAATAAAAGGATATTTCCACCATTATAAGTAGAGATTTTAATGTACTATAGTCAGTATTTAATAGAACAGACTGACAAATGGGTCATATACGTGTAGGGGTTCATTTTATAACTCTAACATTCTTGCAATTTATTATTGCAAACAGAAATTTTGCAAACAGAAATTTAATAAAGCATTTACTAAAAGATATCTATGAAATATTGGCACGTGTACCTCACTGCATTAAGAAGTTGGTTACAAACTTCATGCAGATGCAGTGACAGGTTGGCCTTGTACCTTTTTTTCTATTTGGAATACTTTACCTTTCCTCTTCACCTAGCTACCTTATATTCTCTGTGTTCTCCGTTTCCTCAGGGAAGCCTTTTCTGGGCCATTGACCCTTGAGTCAGTGTCTTTCTTTCATCAGTCTTGCTTTCATCACAGTCTTGCTTTCATCACACCCTGTAACTTTTTAATTACCAAAACAATTTGTTTGGTATTTGGTATAACAAATGCATGTTATAATCCTTCAACTATAACACAGTTTGTTTTAGATCAAATGCATGAATCCATGACCGTGTCATTCTTGTAAATTATTCTATCTCCAGTGTTAGCACAGTGCTAAGCGTCTAGTAGTGGTGATGGGTTAGTAACTGCAGGTAGAAATGAAGGTAGAAAGGAGTAAGTGAGGGAAATATTCTTTATGTCGACAGCTTGGCTTTGGTGCATTTGGACTCCAGACAATATATTGTAATTAATTAGAGATCTGTGGGGGTCATAGAATCTCAGAGGGTAGGAGTAGTACCAAAAATGAAGATGCCTGTCGTACCTGAGGCAGACCAAAATTAGAGAGAAAAGAAATGATGCCGCTCATATAATGATAGGGCTTAATGCAAGAGCAACTATGAGACACCGCTTACAGCCTCCCAGAAATGACTATGTTAGAGAAGGCTGCTTCACAGGAGCTGGAGGGCCTGAAACACATACCAGAAAAAGTATACAAAGCAGTGAAGGTAAGTGTTATTTTAGCCCCTGTAATCCAGGTTTTAAAACCCAGGCTGCTGTGGCAGTAGCAGAGACTACCATGTAAACAACAACAATGGTTTAGAACGCTTGGGGCATAAGCTATTTGACATCAAGATTACTACGAATGTTTTTTATTAGGGACAAGAGATGAAGCATCAGATATACAGAAACAAACTTCAAAACTGGCTATGCCATTAGCAGTTAAAAAATAAGGCCACAAACAAAACCAAAATGTTCAACTTAACCCAAAACACAGAAACTATAGAAGATGAGGAGAGGCACATCTGCTCCAGAAGGGATTTTCAATGAGCAGCAAGAAAAAGCAAAAAAAAAAAAAAAAAAAAGCATTACCCCGAAGACTTTTAAGGCTGGCAGAGAATAAACACAGCCATTACCCAGTTTCACAGCTGTAACCTTGGGGAGCTGAGCTGGAACACGGAACGGTTGCCACCTGTGCAGCTGAAGAAAGACTAATAGCAGGAACTTAACATCAGATCGGTGATTTCTTGGCTGCAGAAAAGGTAGCATCTTTCATAAAGCAAGCTGTTTTCCTGCTTTTAGGGACTCTGATTCTACTGAAGATTGTTGTTTTATAATGGAGAAAAACCCTTGCTGGCAACATTGCCTATATACTGATCTGTCATAAAAGAGTCTAACAGATGCTCCTGCCCAGTCCCCTCTGTGACAGAACATTCATTGTGGGAAATGTTTGCAGTGCATTCTGCTCGTGAGAAGCTACCAGTGATGCATTTCTTCCAAACAAGTACTGCATGCCAAAAACTCAGCATATCTCTGAACATTTTTAACCCAATACCTTTCACAAAATAAAATTCACATTCAGTAGTTTGAAGACTAAGGAATAAACAAAGGGAAACAAATTGTATGTCCCCTTTTCTTGGCAAATAACCAGATTTCATTATAGTGATTAGACTTTTTCCTGCTATTGATTTTTGGAGGAGAAAGAAAAGCTGATTTTCTTCTGTGCATGCTAAGTTGCTTCAGTTATGTCTGACTCTCTGCGACCCTATGGACTGTAACCTGCTAGGCTCCTCTGTCTATGGGATTCTTCAGGCAAGAATACTGGAGTGGGTTGCCATGCCCTCCTCCAAGGGATCTTCCCGACCCAGGGATTGAACCCTCATCTCCTATGTCTCCTACACTGGCAGGTGGGTTCTTTACCACTGGTACTTCCTGGGAAGTGTGTGGGTACCCTATTTTGAACTTGAAAGATTGTTTCTTCCTGATTAGGTTTTAGTTATATATTTTTGGTAAGGAAACTACCAGTAGTTTTATTGCATTATATTATGAGGTTATCCCACAGTTGTTGATAACACCTTTAATTGTTATAGTTGAAGACAGCCAGATATATTTCTCTTTGTTAACAGGAAGTCAAACTCAGGGTAATATGAAAGGATTTAAGGCCTCTTGCAATAGGTTAATGAATGGAGTATGGATGGTGGGACTGAGGCAGAGAGGTGAGTTAGGAAACTTATAATAATCCAACCAAGGTCTGAGAAAATAGTGGCAGGGTCTGAGAGAATAGTGGCAAGGTGGGGTAACGCAGAGTGCAACAACAACAAAATGCCAGAGATGTAAAACTGCCTTACCCACAGGGCCTGGGGACTGTGAGACGTACAAGATGGAACGAGATTTAGAGATTTTAAAAGGGAGTCTAAGATGAATCCTAGGTTCAGGGCTGCAGGACTAAGAGAGTGGATTTTCTTTTCAGACCTTTTTAGTATGAGATTGCCTGGGGACTTCAAGAGTAAATAGTAAAGAGACATTTGGAAGTTCAGTTCAGTTCAGTTCAGTTCAGGTGCTCAGTCGTGTCCGACTCTTTGAGACCCCATGAACTGCACCGCGCCAGGCCTCCCTATCCATCACCAAATGCCGGAGTCTACCCAAACCCATGTCCATTGAGTCAGTGATGCCATTCAACCAGCTCATCCCCATCCAACCTTCTCTTCCTGCCCTCAATCTTTCCCAGCATCAGGGTCTTTTCAAATGAGTTAGCTCTTCACATCAGGTGGCCAAAGTATTGGAGTTTCAGCTTCAGCAT
>NW_011494898.1:1191727-1209508 GCF_000754665.1 Bison bison bison
GACTGGTTGGATCTCCTTGAAGTCCAAGGGACTCTCAAGAGTCTTCTCCAACACCACAGTTCAAAAGCATCAATTCTTCGATGCTCAGCTTTCTTTATAGTCCAACTCTCAC
This sequence comes from Bison bison bison, assembly GCF_000754665.1. NCBI lineage: Eukaryota > Metazoa > Chordata > Mammalia > Artiodactyla > Bovidae > Bison > Bison bison. The sequence goes on from NW_011494898.1 coordinate 1,191,840, forward strand.
ATCCATACATAACTACTGGAAAAACCATAGCCTTGACTAGACGGTCCTTTTTTGACAAAATAATGTCTCTGCTTTTTAATATGCTGTCTAGGATGGTCATAACCTTCCTTCCAAGGAGTACACATCTTTTACTTTCATGGCTGCAATCACCATTTGCAGTGATTTTGGAGCCCCAGTCTAACACTGTTTACACTGTTTCCCCATCTATTTGCCATGAAGTGATGGGACCAGATGCCATGATCTTAGTTTTCTGAATGTTAAGCTTTAAGCCAACTTTTTCACTCTCCTCTTTCACTTTCATCAAGAGGCTCTTTAGTTCCTCTTCACTTTCTGTCATAAGGGTGGTGTCTTCTGCATATCTGAGGTTACTGATATTTCTCCCAGCAATCTTGATTCCAGCTTGTGCTTCATCCAGCCCAGCATTTCTCATGATGTACTCTGCATATAAGTTAAATAAGCAGGGTGACATTATACAGCCTTGACGTACTGCTTTTCCTATTTGGAACCAGTCTGTTGTTCCATGTCCAGTTCTAACTGTTGCTTCCTGACCTGCATACAGGTTTCTCAAGAGGCAGGTAAGCTGCTAAGTCACTTCAGTCGTGTCAGACTCTGTGCGACCCCATAGATGCCAGCCCACCAGGCTCCCCCATCCCTGGAATTCTCCAAGCAAGAACACTGGAGTGGGTTGCCATTTCCTTCTCCAAGGTGTTCTGGTATTCCCATATCCTTCAGAATTTTCCACACTTTATTGTGATCCACACAGTCAAAGGCTTTGGCATAGGTCAATAAAGCAGAAATAGATGTTTTTCTGGAACTCTCTTGCTTTTTTGGTGATCCAGCAGATGTTGGCAATTTATCTCTGGTTCCTCTGCCTTTTCTAAAACAAGCTTGAACATCTGGAAGTTCATGGTTCACATATTGCTGAAGCTGGCTTGGAGAATTTTAAGTATTACTTTACTAGTGTGTGAGATGAGTGCAATTGTGTGGTAGTTTGAGCATTCTTTGGCATTGCTTTTCTTTAGGATTAGAATGAAAACTAACCTTTTCCAATCCTGTGGCCACTGCTGAGTTTTCCAAATTTGCTGGCATATTGAGTGCAGCACTTTCACAGCATCATCTTTCAGGATTTGAAATAGCTCAACTGGAATTCCATCACCTGCACTAGCTTTGTTCGCAGTGATGCTTTCTAAGGCTCACTTGACTTTACATTCCAGGATGTCTGGCTCTAGGTGAGTGATCACACCATCGTGATTATCTCGGTCATAAAGATCTTTTCTGGACAGGTCTTCTGTGTGTTCTTGCCACCTCTTCTTAATATCTTCTGCTTCTGTTAGGTCCATACCATTTCTGTCCTTAGTTGGAAGTAGACCAATGTGAAATTAAGAGGAGTGACTGTTTGTATTTGTTTTTGTTTTTTTTCCCCCTTTTTGTCTGTGTTTCCTGATGGATCCCATCTCTTACTAATGGGTGGGAATTTTGAGAAAAATATTAGAAATACATTAAAGTGATTTAATCTATATTTGCAGCTTATTGTTGTATATCCTTTGAAAACAATCTCTATTTAATGGTCATTAAAATATATTTTGCCTCTTTTTTCTTGATGACCCATTGAAACAGCTCTGAGTATTATAAATTTCACAATATAATAACAACAAGCTTTTAGTTCCTGATACTTGGAGTTTTTGGTTATGTTTCTACATTTTGATCTTAGATAAATTTGTGTTATATGAGTCCATTACACCTCACATACGTAGAAGAATGTGCTATATATACAAACAGACATAAAAAACAACTTTTAAAATACATATTGTCTTATGTCAATTAACAAAATGGTAAAACTTCCAAAACACATGGTTGATTTCACTTAAAGAAAGCTTGGGAAACACAATTAAGCAAAAGTGTTGAATCTGAGTAAGAATCCTTACATCCTATTTGTGCTATTTTCATCCCAACCATATTATTCCAGCATCTAATGATTTACTATTTAGCTAATTTTGGAATTAGATCTTCTGTGATTTTCATTTAATCCCATTGAAGGTCATAATCAGGAATTTTATTTCTAAGTCACCCTACGTTGCTAAACACGTCTGTAGACAGGCATAAACTATGGAAAAGTTAGTAAGGAAAGAAAACCTCATCACAATGTCACTCTGTTGAATGAATATCCTCCAGAAACCTTTGATCAAATGTTTGCTAAACAAAATATACCTGATTAGGATGTCTAACAACCCCTAAGATACAGATTAAAACTAATACAGAAAACGTTTTATCACACTGTATATGTTGAACCATTTTAGTAACAGACCACTTGCTGCTGCTGCTGCTAAGTCGCTTCAGTCGTGTCCGACTCTGTGCGACCCCACAGATGGCAGCCTATGAGGCTCCCTTGTCCCTGGGATTCTTCAGGCAAGAACACTGGAGTGGGTTGCCATTTCCTTCTCTAATGCATGAAAGTGAAAAGTGAAAGTGAATTTGCTCAGCCGTGTCCGACTCTTAACAACCCCATGGACTGCAGCCTACCAGGCTCCTCTGTCCATGGGATTTTCCAGGCAAGAGTACTGCAGTGGGGTGCCATTGCCTTCTTCGAACAGACCACTTAACACTATCTTATTCGATTATCATTTAAAACTTTTTGAAGTAGGCAATACATTCCAATTTTAAAGATAAGGAAGCTAAGGCTTAGAAGGTATTAATAATTTAATTAATGCTATTCAACCAGTAGATCAGAAGGAAACATTTAAACCTAGGTCTGAACTCTTCAGACCTAGGTTTGAAAGGTCTGAACTCTTCTAGCTCTACCAGTTTTCCTAAGTGTTCTGTCTTGAGGAATTTATTTAACTGGATCAAATGCATGCTAGTAGATGCATTTTGAAATGTGTTCAATAGTAAATTCTCCTCAAACATCTCCAACAGGACAGTTCTACTGGCAGTGTAAGATATTGGTCAGCTCTCCATCAATGGTTAATCTCTTATTTTTACATTTGATCATAAATGTTCATATGGATTTTATATTCTACACTAGATTGTGCATCAAAACAATAGATGGAGCTTTAGAAAAATAATGTCTCTGTCTCACTTCTAGATAATGCATTTCATTAAGAGCCTTTTTCTTACACTAAAACATACCATATTTTTAATATAAAACAGATTTTTAATATAAAAATATCCTAAATTATTCAGTACTAAAATTATTTAATTTCCCAATTTGAGCCATAATATTTTTAATTTGAGAAAGCTTGTGCTTCAGGAATATATACACTGTTTGACTCAATGCTTAGATTATATCTTAATATTTAAAGTTTTTAGCTGTGAAATATTCAGTGGTAGAGATTGTACTTACTGTCTGTAAACTCCTGTGTATGGTGCTACCATGTAGTCTATTAGGTGAGTCAATATTAGGTTAATCAATATTAGGTGAGTCAAAGATAGATTAAGATTGGTTGGTAGAGTGTCCTGAATCTAATAATTGGCTAAGACTATAGATTTTATCATTTATCTCCAAGTTTAAGCAGCTGTCTTATGGTAATTGCCTTATGCTAGAGTTCATGGTCATAATAAAATATTTATACATATTTATTATTGTTTTTACAACAATAGGAGGAGGGGGAAAGAATGAAAAGGAAAAGGAGATCATAGCTATTGATAATTTCATGTTTAAGTGAACTAAAGTTGACCAAGAAATCTACTATCTGATAGGAAAAGACTTAGTTGGGTTCATAAATTCAGAGAAATACAGTGGTCTATGTAAGATGCTTATGAAGGTGTGATTTTTTTATGGCAAGAACATGATTTATAAATGTCAGTTTTATTCATCAGTATTATCAGGAAAATAATTAATGTTTTTATTAATATTCACTCAAGTAGTACCTTGCACCTCAATGAAGTTAAAAAAGTAACTTCTTTTTCATGTAATCCCAGAATAATTTCAGGTTATAAAAATTAGTAGCTAGCAAATTATGCTCTTGTCATAAAATAATAATATATGAGAGACATGTATGAGAAAAAAGAGGATAAGGATGCCAAGGTAAGAGTTTGACTGGAATACATTTTCATCATTTTAATTTGGAATTTAAAAATAAATGCCTGAAAATCTGACAGCTTTCCTCATCTCTAGTATTAGATGTTCCATTTTCCTGCCAGACTGTTTTTCTAAGTTGGCAGATGCTTGTGTCTGAGACATGAGGAACCTTGCAAGAAATACCAGCAGAGACAAAATCGTAGGCTACCTATGTCTCCTGGCTAAACAAGGCTTTTTTTTTTTTTGTCTGTTTCCAAAGTTAGGAAAACTGAGCAGAAACTAGAAGTATGATAGGTTAGATATATGAAAATACATCAGTGGTCTATAAATCACTTCTTTCTTCATAAAACAAGTATGTTATATAGAAATGAGCTATGGACAGTGGTCCTAAAGAAAGACCTTTTGCATTGCCTCCAGTAAGAAAGGCAAGTCATTGACCTTTTTCAGTAGAATTAATTCTGGCTGAAAGAAATGAGGGCCCATTTTTGCCTCAACACTTCTGTGCTAAGCAAAGAGACATCATCCCAATTTGTTGAAGTGTGCAAAATTAAATTGGTAAGAGTTACTTCTTGGGCTCTGCTTCCATTTTATCTGCCACTGAATCATTTAATTGTAGAAAGTTTATTTTTTACTTAATCAGATTTTAGTTCCTAGATTATTGGGCTTTAAACTTTTAAGAGTTCTTATTTTCTCTCCTTATTAAAAACCTTGGCATGATACCAGCATACTATATAAAACAGGGCCACAGCAGAGCTCTCTGTCAAGTTCTATTTGAAGCAAGTGTTAGGCATAATTAAATGCTCCCACAAGCTTAGAAAAGTTTAAACAATACATAGAACAAGTTTATTGTAGTACACTTCCTAAATTCAAGTTGTAGTATCCTCCAGCCTTTATCTAGATGCCTTTAGCATTTTCTCTACCTTTATAGGATCATAAATTTGGTGGGAAAAATATGTTTCATTGACTACAGTTCAGTTACCATATGAATAGAGAAGATGGGTGTTTCCTCTTCCCATCTGCCATCATGGAATTACTTGGTGAATGCTCTAATACATAACATTTAGCTCTAATACACAAATTCAGAAGGATTTTATAAATGTTTATTAACAGTTCCCTGTTTCCACTCCAGGTAGGGTATACTCAGTTACATCTCTTTTAATCCCGCTTACTCTGACAAGCAGATTTCTGACTATTATACTCAATGATGCTACCCATCCCATCATAATGCAAACCTTGTGGCTAGACGATAAAGGGTGCTGCCAGTGAAATGTAACTCAATACAGTACATTTTGATTTGTTAGATATGCTGCTTTGGTCTTTTGACAGTTGTTCTGGGAGTAAATAACATCTGCTATACAATTGGCTGGCAAAACTCATTTGTAGTAAAATTAAACAGCCATCATTTTGTTGGCATGTAAACATCAGGATAAATAGTCCATGAAGTTAGCAAGTTTGACATCATTTGACAGCTCACAGATAGACAGGCGCAATATAGATTTCATATATATGCAGAGTATCTTTACCCAGGCAACTAACAAAATCACATGCAGAGTCAATGTTTATAATTTGAAAACTGGAAGCAAGGATGTTTGAAGCTTTAGCAATCTTACATTTGCCATATTTTGAGCCCTATTGTTTATCTAGCATAGTGGCAGGTCCAGGTGATCTTTTTTACCTTTAAACTATATTAAGGGTAAAATGAATTAAGAACAATAACAAAGAAAGGGTCATCGTTACCTTTGGGCCTTCCTTTATCCACTAATAGATTAGAACTAGAACTAAAACCAGCCATTGACACAAGTTGTTTATTAACAAGAGATGTTTATTTTCTCCCCAGGGAACTGATGAAGTAGTTTAATTCATGTGAAGGTCATTAAAGAAGGAAAAATTTATGGAAGTTTATACCTATTGTTTTTATTTTTCACAGTGGCTACAATGTTTGCCTCTGAATTGCAAGTCATTTTTAAAAATAAGTATTGAACCTTTGAGACATCCCCAGTGGCTCAGTGGTAAAGAATCTGCCTGTAATGAGGGAGACACCAGTTCGATCCCTGAGTCAGGAAGATCCACTGGAGGAGGGCATAGCAATCCAGTCCAGTATTCTTGCCCAGAGAATCCCATGGACAGAAGAGCTGTCCTATGGACAGGTGGGCTACAGTCCATAGGGTCGCAAAGAATTGGGCAGGACTGAAGTGACTAAGCATGCATGCATTTAACATATTATTTGTTTAAGTATTTTTGGCTACACTGGGTCTTCATTGCTGCACTGGCTTTTCTCCTATAGTGGCAAGTAGGGGCTATTCTCTAGTTGTGGTATGTAGGCTTCTCATTGCTGAGGTGGCCTCTTGTGGTGGAAGAACACGAGCCCTGCATGGGTTCTAGGGCACATGAACTTCAGCAGTTGCAGTGTGTGGGCTCAGCAGTTGCAGTTCATGGGTTCTAGAGCACATGCTCAGTTAGTTGTGGCACAAGGGCTTAGTCGCTGCATGGCATGTACCTGGACCAGGAATTGAGCCCATTCTCCCACACTGGCAGGCAGATTCTTTACCACTGAGCCAAATAGGGAAGCCCAGCAAGTCATTTTAATGCAGGCTTATAATTTTCAGTCAATCCTTGTCTTTTTAAAGAACCAATTACACAGTGAAGTACTCATGACTGTTGTTTCCCTTTATCCTTTGGTATGGATGTGAGAGTTGTGAAGAAAGCTGAGTGCAGAAGAATTGATGCTTTTGAACTGTGGTGTTGGATAAGACTCTTGAGCATCCCTTGGACTGCACGGAGATCCAACCAGTCCATGCTAAAGGAGATCGGTCCTGGGTGTTCTTTGGAAAGAATGATGCTAAAGCTGAAACTCCAGTACTTTGGCCACCTCATGCGAAGAGTTGACTCATCGGAAAAGACCCTGATGCTGGGAGGGATTGGGGGAAGGAGGAGAGGGGACAACAGAGGATGAGATGGCTGGATGGCATCACTAACTCGATGGATATGAGTTTGAGTGAACTCAGGGAGTTGGTGATGGACAGGAAGGCCTGGTGTGCTGCAATTCGTGGGGTCGCAAAGAGTTGGACACGACTGAGCAACTGAACTGAACTGAACTGAACTGAAGTTCACTGGGCCTTAGGACTATTGTTTATAGAAAGGCTTTAGGGAATAAAACCATGCAAACTTTAAAAATATGGTGGGGAAGAAAACAGTGAGATCAGTTGTGGGTGAATTTTTTGTGTTTATATTGTCCCTATACATGATTACTGAGCTCCACTGAAATACAGAGTTATTAATATTTATATCATAAAGTATGTTGTGAGAACATTTATTTTGTTAATAAAATAGTCTAGAATATAATCAGTAACTGATAAATGTATGCTGAATAAAATAATAAATAAAATTCTTTTTTGGAGATAGTTTATTACTGCATCAAATGTAAGATCTATAAACTGTCACAATTGTTAGCAATTAAATATGCTTTTATTTTATCATTATGCTTTGATCTCATTGCTGCTATTGATATTTATTCAGTGTGAATCTCTGAATGGTGTGTTACAAAAATCCTCCACTAATCTATGCAAAGATCAATTATTTTAATTTCATTTGTGATCAGTTCAGTTCAGTCATGTCTGACTCATTGCAACCCTATGGATTGCAGCACGCCAGGCTTCTCTGTCCATCACCAACTTCCAAAGCTTGCTCAGACTCATGTCCATCAAGTCAGTGAGGCCATCCAACCATCTCATCCTCTGTGATCCCCTTCTCCTCCTGCCTTCAATCTTTCCTAGCAACAGGGTCTTTTCCAATGAGTCAGTTCTTCGCATGAGGTGACCAAAGTATTGGAGTTTCAGCTTCAGTATCAGACCTTCCAATGAATATTCAGGACTGATTTCCTTTAGGATTGACTGGTTGGATCTCTTTGCAGTCTAAGGGACTCTCAGGAGTTTTTTCAAACACCACAGTTCAAAAGCATCAATTCTTTGGCACTCAGCTTTCTTTATAGTCCAACTCTCACATCCATACATGACTTCTGGAAAAATCATAGCTTTCACTAGATGGACCATTGTCGGCAAAGCAATGCCTCTGCTTTTTAATGTGCTGTCTAGGTTGGTCATCGCTTTTCTTCCAAGGAGCAAGTGTCTTTTAATTTCATGGCTGCACTCACAATATATACGAATGTTGTATACCCAAGTTCCATAATAATATTAGTCAGAATAGGCAGCCCTATACTTTAGTAATCAACAATATTAAAGCTAGAGTGACTTCATCAAATAAGTGTTTTCTATTGATGGTAGATACACAATTTGAGCCATCTGTATACAGATTTTTGGAAAGCAGGCTAAGAACAACACCACTATCTTGTAACTGCACCCTCTAGAGCTTGAGAACTCCATGTTCATCATTTGTAGGGGAGGAGTAAATGAGCTAGAAGGTCATGCATAAGCTCCTTGATGCTTTGGCTTGAAAATGACACAGGTGTCTTCTCCCAGTCCATTGGTCAAAAATTAGTAATATAGTCCTCCCTAAAAGATGTTGCTGTGAAAGTGCTGCACTCAATATGATAGCAAATTTGGAAAACTCAGCAGTTGCCACAGGATTGGAAAATGTCAGTTTTCATTCCAATCCCAAAGGGCAATGCCAATGAATGTTCAAATTACTGCACAACTGCACTCATTTCACATGCTAGCAAAGTAAGGCTCAAAATCCTTCAAGCTAGGCTTCAACAGTATGTGAACTGAGAAATTCCAGATGTACAAGCTGAAATTAGAAAAGGCAGAAGACATCAGTGTCTCTTTTGCTGTCTCGTACACCAGGTTATTGTTACCATCTTTCTAAATTCCATATATATGCATTAGTATACTGTATTGATGTTTTTCCTTCTGGCTTACTTCAGTCTTATGGACTCTGTGGGAAAGGGAGAGGGTGGGAAGATTTGGGAAAATGACATTGAAACATGTAAAATATCATGTAAGAAACGAGTTGCCAGTCCAGGTTCGATGCACGATAATGGATGCTTGGGGCTAGTGCACTGGGATGACCCAGAGGGATGGTATGGGGAGGGAGGAAGGAGGAGGGTTCAGGATGGGGAACACATGTATACCTGTGGTGGATTCATTTTGATATTTGGCAAAACTAATACAATTATGTAAAGTTTAAAAATAAAATAAAATTTAAAAAAAAAAAAAGAAAAGGCAGAAGAATCACAGATCAAATTGCCAGAATCCATTAGATCATAGAAAAAGCTAGACAGTTCCAGAAAAACATCTGCTTCTGCTTCACTGACTATGCTAAAGCATTTGACTGGGTGGATCACAACAAATTGTGGAAAATTCTTAAAGAGTTGGGAATACCAGACCACCCTACCTGCAAAATCTGTATGCAGGTCAAGAGGCAACAGTTAGAACCAGACATGGAACAATTGATTCGTTCAAAATTGGGAAAGGAGTATGTCAAGGCTGTATATTGTCACCCTGATTACTTAACTTCTACATAGAGTACTATATAGAGCAAACTGCCGAGCTGGATGAGCATAAGGTGAAATCAAGATTGTGGGAAGAAATATCAATAACCTCAGATATGCAGATGACACCACCCTAATGGCAGAAAGCAGAGAAGACAAAGAGTCTCTTGACGAAAGAGGGGAATGAAAAAGCTGGCTTAAAACTCAACATTCAGAAAATGAAGATCATGGTATCTGGTCCCATTAGTTTGTGGCAAATAGATGGAAAAACAATGGAAACAGTGACAGACTTTATTTTCTTCAGTTCCAAAATCACTGTGGATGGTGACTGCAACCATGAAATTAAAAGACACTTGCTCCTTGGAAGAAAAGCTATGAAAAATCTAGACAGAGTGTTGAAAAGCAGAGACATTACTTACCAAAAAGGTCCATCTATGGACCAAAGCTACAGTTTTTCCAGTAGTCATTCACTGATGAGACAGCTGGACAATATAAAAGGCTGAGTACAGAAGCATTGATGCCTTTGAACTGTGGATCTGGAGAAGACTCTTGAGAGTCACTTGGATAGTAGGGAGATCAAGCCAGTCAATCCTAAAGGAAATCAACTCTGAATATACATTGGAAGGACTGATGCTGAAGCTGAAGCTCCAATACTTTGGTCACCTGATACAAAGAGCCAACTCATTGATAAAGAGCCTCATGCTAGGAAAGATTGAAGGCAGGAGGAGAAGGAGCTGACAGAGGATGAGATGGTTGGATGGCATCACTGACTCGATGGACATGAGTTGAGCAAACTCCAGGAGATGGTAAAGGACAGGGAACCTTGGTGTGCTGCCGTCCATGAGGTTGCAAAGAGTCATACATGACTGAGTGACTGAACAACAACACTCCTCCCTAACTTCAGTTTTGGGGAAAGCTATGTTGGTAGTAGATAGAATATAGTGAGCATTATTCCTTCTTATCTACTTAGCAAAGTTTTATGCTCTCTGGAACCAATTTGGAAAACACAGTTGATATTGCTTAACCAGAGTTAGAAATTTGAGACAAGGAATTTACATTCCAAGACACATGTCAAAAGATCTTACAGATGAAAATATAGAATATGTTATCACAAAGTAGAATTTATTTGAAGAGGCAAGTTTGGTTAAATGTTTGAAACTGATCAGTTTATCTATGAATGAAAAGAATAACATAATAATCCTATGATCATAACAAAAAATTTGTAAAACTCATCTAATGAAATTTCACATTTCATAAAGTCTTATCAAGATAAAATTATTAATAGAAGATAACTTTCTCAGCCTGATAAAGAACATCTATAAAATTATGCAGCTGACATCACATTCAATAATAAATTTCTGAATGCTTTTTCCCAAGACTGAGGTAAAGATGAATGTGTCCTCTTTCACTAGTTATATTTATCATTGTACTAGAGGTCACAACCAGCAAATGAAAGCAATACAAATTTTAAAAGAAATACATATTGGACAGAGGAAAGTAAAATAGTTTTTATTCACAGGCAATATGATTTCTTATGTGAAAAATCTTGAGTATATAAAAAATTGCTAAAACATGCTTAAATTTAGCAAGTCAAAAGACTCAAGGTCAAGATATGAAAGTCATTTGTGTTTATGTATGCTAGCAGCAAATAATTAGAACTTGAAATTTTAAAAAGTTATCATTAAAACCATAAAGTACTTAGTGATAAATTTAAGTACAAAACCTATACATTTAAAACTACAAAAGAATGCTGAAGTGAAATTAAAGCTGTAACTAATGAATATATGTATCACATTATGAGTTAGAAAATCAATTTTTGAAGATTTGTTTATCCCCAAATTGATTTGTAGATTCAATGTAATTTGAATCAAAGTTCTAACATGGTTTTGAAAGTTGTTTCTAAAATTTATACGGAAATATAAAGGATCTTGAATAGCAAAAACAGACTTGAAAAAAAAGAATAAAGAAGGAAGATATTAACTGCTTAAATTCAAATCTAAGTATGAAGCAATAGTAATCAGACCAGTACAGTGATATTTATGAATAGAAAGATCAATGGATCAGAGCAAAAAATCCTATGCAAAGAAAAGAAACCATGGTAATTCAACAGAGAAAGAAGAGATTCAGTAACCAGTGCTGCAACAAAAGGGTATGTGAATTTAAAAGCTAAAACTAAACAGTTTCTAAAAGAAACAGGCAAATGCCTTCATGAACTTGGGTTAGGTAAAGGTAACATAAAAAATTGGTAACCTGAGCTCCATTCAAAATTTTAAAATTCTGTTAATATTAATCATATTGCTGGAGATCAGAATGATCTCTGTTCGTTTCCAAGGCAAACTATTCACATCACAGTAATCCAAGTCTATGCCCTGACCAGTAATGCTGAAGAAGCTGAAGTTGAACAGTTCTATGAAGACCTACAAGGCCTTTTAGAGCTAACACCCCAAAAAGATATCCTTTTCATTATAGGGGACTGGAAGGCAAAAGTAGGAAGTCAAGAAACACCTGGAGTAACAGGCAAATTTGGCCTTGGAGTATGGAATGAAGCAGGGCAAAGGCTAACAGAGTTTTGCCAAGAGAACACACTGGTCATTGCAAACACCCTCTTCCAACAACACAAGAGAAGACTCTACACATGGACATCACCAGATGGTCAATACCGAAATCAGATTGATTATATTCTTTGCAGCCAAAAATGGAGAAGCTCTATACAGTCAGGAAACACAAGACCTGGAGCTGACTGTGGCTCGGATCATGAACTCCTTATTGCCAAATTCAGACTTAAATTGAAGAAAGTGGGGAAAACCACTAGACCATTCAGGTATGATCAAATCAAATCCCTTCTGATTATACAGTGGAAGTGAGAAACAGATTTAAGGGACTGGATCTGATAGATAGAGTGCCTGATGAACTACAGCAGAGGTTTGTGACATTGTACAGGAGACAGGGATCAAGACCATCCCCAAGAAAAAGGAATGCAAAAAAGCAAAATGGCTGTCTGAGGAGGCCTTACAAATAACTGTGAAAAGAAGAGAAGGGAGAAGCAAAGGAGAAAAGGAAAGATATACCCATTTGAATGCAGAGTTCCAAAGAATTGCAAGGAGAGATAAGAAAGCCTTCCTCAGCGATCAATGCAATGGACATCAGAATGATCTCTGTTCATTTCCAAAGCAAACCATTCATATCACAGTAATCCAAGTCTATGCCCCTTTGTCAATGCAAATAAATAGAGGATAACAATAGAATGGGAAAGACTAGAGATCCCTTCAAGAAAATTAGAGATACCAAGAGAACATTTCAGGCAAAGATGGGCTCGATAAAGGACAGAATGGTATGGATCTAACAGAAGCAGAAGATATTAAAAAGAGGTGGCCAGAGGATGAGATGGTTAAATACCATCACCAACTCAATGGACATGAGTTTGAGCAAACCCTAGGGGATAGTGAAGGACAAAGAAGCCTGGCATGCTGCAGTTCATGGGGTTGCAGAGTCACACACGAGTTATTGACTGAACAACAATACATTTGTAACCAGAATATAAAAAAGGACTTTTCTAGATATATGATAAAGTGTCAAACAATCCCAAATAAATATATAAGAAACTTTGCAAAAGAAAGTATACAAATTATAGTAAGTTCATGAAAATGAGTTCAATAGTCATCAATGAAATGCAATTTACTCTCAACCATGAGATAGTTTCTCATACCAATTAGAATGGCTCAAGTTCAAAAGACTCACAAACATAAAAGCTGATGATGAACAACTGGAACACATATATTGCTGATGAGAGTATAAAATAGATGAATCACTTCCAACATTTCATTGGAATTTTCTCAAGATAAACATATACCTAGACTTTGAGTCACAATGTATTATTTACCAGGAAAAATACATATGTGCCCCCAAACATTCATATACAATTATTTATAACAACTTTAAACAAAATAATCTGTGTATGAGGAAATATTTAATTTTTATCCCTCGATCCTTCTGGGTTCTTTGCCTGGTGCCCTGCAAATTAGACTAATAGATTAACAAAAGAGACCAAAGTTTATTAGTGAGTGTGGCACAGATATGTGGGAGCTATCTCAGTGATGATTAGCTCGAAAGTATGGTTTTAACTTGGTGCTTACATACATCTGACGCTAAGTAGCTTCAAATTGACCCCATGGACTGTAGCCTGCCAGGCCCCTCTATCCTTGGAATTCTCCAGGCAAGAATACTTGAGAGGGTTGCCATTTCCTCCTCAGGGGATCTTCCCAACCCAGGGATGGAACCGGCATCTTCTGCAGCTTCTGCCTTGCAGGAGGATCCTTTACAATGAGCCACCAGGAAGCCCATACCATCTTAACAAAGAGCAATACATTTATAGTGAGATGACAAGACAAAGGAAGAGGGGTTTTGGACTTCCAGTAGTGGCAAACTGTGAGGTAAACTACTGAAGTAAGGTTTATTTGTGCAAGTCCATGTCAGCAGGCATTGGCTTTCCATCCTCTTCATAAGCATAAGACTTCCTCAGGAGAGGGGATTTATGGCAGTCCTAATTTCTCAGAAGTTTCTGCTTTTAGTGAAGTAAAGGAAGCTCTGGGAAGGCTTCATTATATATTTGTTGATTCTCATTTGCTTCCAGCTCAAAATAATACTTATGCCAAAGTGATATATTTTAGGATGCATGCATGTGTGTTCAAGTTGCTTCAGTTGTGTCTGACTCTTTGCAACTCAGTGGAGTGTAGCCCATCAGGCTCCTCTCTCCAAGGGATTCTCCAGGCAAGAATACTGGAGTGGGTGACCATCCCCTCTATAGGGGTTCATCCCCACCCAGGGATCAAACCCATGCCTCCTGCAGCTCCTGTGTTGCAGGTGGATTTTTTTACCACTGAGCCACCAGGAAAGCCTCGTGTTTTATTGTGGTTTATTCTAATTTCCTACACACTCACACTGGAAACAATCAAATGTTCATAAATAGGACAATACTTACTCAGCAATAAAAAGTGAACTGTGATATACACAACAACACGGATGAATTGCAGACATAGTATGTTGAGTGAAAGGAGCTAGACATGGTATTGAGTTCTCCTTATTCCATTTATATGTAAAAGTGAAAAACAGGTAAAACTAATTTACCTTGATTGAAAACAGAATAGTAACTGCCTGTGTGGCATGGGGATCATCTGGAATGCAGCATGCAGGAAATTTAATGGGTCCTATATTTTGGTTGAGAATTATAAGGGTAAATATATTCATTAAAACTCATTGAACACCTAGAATTTCTACCTTTCACTGTATAAATTTTACCTTAATAAGGAGAATAATACAGGAAATGTGTACACATAATAAATACTTTTTGAGTTGATTTTTATTTTTAAGAGACGTGTAAAAGAGTGAATGTTTTCCTGGCAAACAGAAAACCGAACCAAACCAACCAAACAAATGAAATCCCCAAATCTTCCTCGGTATTTTGCAAGATTAATGCCAAAGACAAAATGCTATTAAAATGATAGCAAATATGTGGCAGTAAGAAATAAAGTAATATTATATCTTACACCATAATCTACTGCTGCCACTGTAAACATGAAAACCACTTACTATGTATAGAATCCTTTGGGTATTCATTTCAGAAACAGTTGATTAAAAATGAAATGATTAAGATTTTAGAATTGAAGGGAAAAAAAGCTATGGTTTAAAAATGATAATTTCTCAAGTGACAAGAGTCTCCTTTCTGAAGTAAATGTGATCAGGTTTTATTCTGCCCATGATAAAGGCAGTGAGGCTTTTATTTTGGGGAATGTCCAAAATATCTATGATTTTACTTTTCCAGCCAAAGCAATTCTGTTTTTCTGGCATGTATTAATCAATATGCAAAACATTTTGAAAATTTAAATGTTATTCCACATCACATTCATTAATTCTAGCTTAAACGAGTTGGAGTGCCAGTATTTCTAGCATAATAATATTTTAATGAGCAAACATAAAGTATTTCTTTTCTCATAAGAACATATTAGTAGAAAATATATATTACTTGGAGAAATGGAAAGAAATGGAAAGATATTAACAATAGAAAAAGCAGAAACAAAAATAAGACAAGCAAAATAAAATGAGCACAGTGAATTTCTGATCAGTTTATAAAAAATTTAATATTTGTATTGGTATACACTGGCTAAACTATTGTTGAAGAAGTGATTGTCCATCAGCAAGATGGAAAAAAAAAACATGAAATAACATTCTGAATTGTCTGTCATGTGGCTCAAAGTCATTCATGTATCATCCTTTGAATACATTAGAGTTACAACCATATTGCAACAGCAGATCTATGAAGTTTAGAATCAGACAACCTTATGTTAAGTTCATAGCTATATCATTTAATATCTCTGTGATCTTGAGATTATATATATATATATACACACATATATATATATTTCTGAGTATTCATTTTCTCATGTACATAACATTCAGGAATAATAAAAACAACTTATCTCAGGGTTTAATGTAAGAATAAAAAGAAATCATTAAATGAAATTACCAAACATAGTGGTGTCATTTAGGTCCTAAAAAATCAGACCAGTTTCCTAACATTATAGAGCTTACAGGGAGGTGAGATGAAGATGGATAATAAATAAAATAGATCATAAATTGTTTAATTAACTAGCTATTATCTTGAAAACTAAGTGCAAGGCCCTGGGAAAATTATCTATCCAACTTTGAAGTTTTGAAATTGAGAGAAAATAAAACAGGTAGTATAAGAATCTTAACTAGAGAGAGTTAGGAAGGGCAGGCTGGGGACAGCTCATTGGAACACATGGTTGTTAAATACTGAGGAGCTAAAAAGGAATAGAAAATAGTAGAATTGGCCAAAACTAGAAGGGAAGAGGTTAAAGCAAGAAAAACTTCTTTCACAATTTTGCCTGTGTCCTGAGTTTCAAAACAAATGGTTTTCCTTCATATTACCATATAATGAGTATGAAAAGCATGGCTACTAACTCCGTGATATATAGTTTTGAATTCATCTACTTTATAGTTTTGAAAATAGATGATATCTCTGTAAGCATGCAAAAATTGAGTGTTACTTAGTTCTACTTTCTGATTTTTTGATAATCCAAGGGAGCATCCTCATTAAGATTGAGATATCCAGGATGACATGTGATTTTTTAAAAAGGCAAATTCTACTTAGATGGGGAGTAGATTTTAGTTTATTTCTTTATTTCTTTCAGCTATTTTTTGACTGATTTTTTTTTAAAATAGTAAGTTTATTGGTAATTAAATTATTTGTATTCCCCACAGAGTTTGGTGTATAGAACACCAAACTGTACACAGTGCTCTAATTAGTTGAACTCTCAGTTCAGTTCAGTTCAGTCACTCAGTCGTGTCCGACTCTTTGCGACCCCATGAATCGCAGCACGCCAGGCCTCCCTGTCCATCACCAACTCCCGGAGTTCACTCAAACTCACGTCCATGGAGTTGGTGATGCCATCCAGCCATCTCATCCTCTGTCGTCCCCTTCTCTTCCTGCCCTCAATCCCTCCCAGCATCAGAGTCTTTTAGTTATTTCTCCACTGATCTCCAGTAGCATATTGGGCACCTACTGACCTGGGGAGTTCCTCTTTCAGTATCCTATCATTTTGCCTTTTCATACTGTTCATGGGGTTCTCAAGGCAAGAATACTGAAGTGGTTTGCCATTCCCTTCTCCAGTGGACCACATTCTGTCAGACCTCTCCACCATGACCCATCCGTCTTAGGTGGCCCCACATGACATGGCTTAGTTTCATTGAATTAGACAAGGCTGTGGTCCTAGTGTGATTAGATTGACTAGTTTTCTGTGATTATGATTTCAGTTTGTCTGCCCTCTGATGCCCTCTTGCAACACCTACCATCTTACTTGGGTTTCTCTTACCTTGGGCATGGGGTAACTCTTCACGGCTGCTCCAGCAAAGCGCAGCCGCTGCTCCTTACCTTGGACGAGGGGTATCTCCTCACCCCCGCCCCTCCTGACCTTGAACGTGGAATAGCTCCTCTAGGCCCTCCTGCGCCTGTGCAGCCACCGCTCCTTGGATGTGGGGTAGCTCCTCCCAGCCGCTGCCCCTGGCCTAGCCCCACCCCAAATCCTGCAGTATTGTAATTCACACTGTTCATTTGTCAAGGTCTAATGGTTGCTAACAGAATCAGAAAAATAAATAAAAATTGACTTTATTCAGAAGGTAGAATAATAT
>NW_011494898.1:1209608-1225159 GCF_000754665.1 Bison bison bison
AATTGTAGTTACTAGTAATCCAACTACCACTCTTACTGTTATTACATGATATGCTGTATTGATTGTATATGCCAGCTTGATCTAAGATTTTCACATTTATATCTACTCCATTTTCACCACATTGCTGTAAAATATGTATCATTATCTCCATTTCACCCTCTCTGAAAGAGAGGCTCAGAAAGCGTAAACAAAATACCCAGTGTCATACAGATAAGATTCAAATTCATGCTTTTCTTACTCCAAGTTGAATATTTTAAGTTATCTTTTGATTTCATAATTTAAGATTTTTCCCTTTGCAAATATCATTTGATAAGACAGATGTGTTACAGATGAAAATACATTAATCTATATATTAATAGTAACTCTTTGTTCTTCTTAAAGCATTTCGCTACAGCCCTTGTAGAAATTTAACTCGCACAGTATCCCCTACATCTTTTTATATCTCCATTAGGCCTTGCTAGTTCAGTACCCCACATGCTCAGAGTGCTATTATATGCTGGAAATTAAATGAATATGTTCTGCTTTTGTTCAGGGATTTTGTATTATAACTCTTTTTCATTTATTCTATATATGGTCATTTGTAGCCTGTGAATGGCACCCCATTCCAGTACTCTTGCCTGGAAAACCCCATGGATGGAGGAGCCTGGTAGGCTGCAGTCCATGGGGTAGCTAAGAGTCGGACACGACTGAGCGACTTCACTTTCACTTTTCACTTTCATGCATTGGAGAAGGAAATGGCAACCCACTCCAGCGTTCTTGCCTGGAGAATCCCAGGGACGGTGGAGCCTGGTGGGCTACCGTCTATGGGGTCGCACAGAGTTGGACACGACTGAAGCGACTTAGCAGCAGCAGCAGCCTGTTCTCCAGAAGGAAAGGGGATTGGTATTATTGAAAGATGACTAAACAATACTATGAAGACCATTTTCCCCAAATCTTTCAATTAAAAGTTTTCTCTAGTTTCTTAATATAAGAATGCCATTCTATAATATTTTTTGTGTTTATTCTTAACATGAATACTTGATAATTTGATATGTCATTTTACTTTTATAGCATGTTAACCATTTTCAAAAAATATATATTTTGCCTGTTGTCTTGAATAAAAGGATTCATGAAAGGATTAAAAAAAAATGAATCCCTCTCCCAAAATGCCTACAAAATGAATTCTGCAAAGTAAGGGGGGGAAATGAATACAATTCCTCAGCAGCAGCAATTAAGAATAGGGTAAGAAATAGGACCTAGGTTTGGGAGCAGAACCAAGGAACACAGTATGGCTTGGCTCACAGGGCTCTCCCCATTTCTTATAGCTGAAGTGATGAGTACAAAAACATACTTTCTCAGGAATATTGCAAAACTGCAGAGAAGCAAGCAAAACTTCTTTGCATTTTTCTCTCCTTGTTTTACTGGAGAGTGATGGAAATAGCTGTTAGCAAGAAATAAGTAAAACTTGGTAAGTTGATAGTGAGATAAAGTATCCACTGCCCTCAGGGGAGTAAACCCAACTATTAGCTATCCACCCTGTCGTATCTCCTAATGGGTTAAGAGGCCTTTCCTTCACCAAGGGGGTGAGCATTGATACTCAGCATTTAATAATACTTAAGCTCCAATACTTTGACCATCTGATGTGAAGAGTACTCATTGCAAAAGACCCAGATGCTGTGAAAGATTGAGGGCAGAAGGAGAAATGGGTGACAGAGGATGAGGTGTTTGGATGGCATC
The DNA here is from genome assembly GCF_000754665.1 of Bison bison bison. NCBI lineage: Eukaryota > Metazoa > Chordata > Mammalia > Artiodactyla > Bovidae > Bison > Bison bison. Next base: position 1,211,325 of record NW_011494898.1, read on the forward strand.
ACCTACTCAAAGGACATGACTTTGAGCAAACTCCAGGAGATAGTGAAGGACTGGGAAGCCTCGCATGCTGCAGTCTATGGGTTTGCAAAGAGCCAGACACAACTTAGAGATTGAACAACAACAACAGGACTCACAGTGTACCACAAAAAGGCTTAATTCTCAGGTAAGCCCACCCATATACCCTCTGAATAGGGAAAATAAATAGAAGCCATATTTATCTTCAAACTGAAGTTTAAAAAAATGCAAAACAGGCATCAAATACAGTACAAAATTAGTTGAGACCATACCCATACCATACCAGAGAAAATATAGCTGCTCAAGCATGATAAAGATGAAGGGTAATGGCATAGTCAAGACAGAAATATTCTCTTAATAATAATAGTAACATTGATACAGTGAAGTAAAAGTTTAAATTTAAGAAGGAAGAAAGAACATACCATTATAAGGAGAAAAAGTTGGTCTAGAAGAGAACTTAAGAAAAAGGAAAATTCACCACAAGTGCTTTAAGAGAGCATGATTCAAGAAAACTTATTCTCAAAGAGGAAATAAGTTGAGCTAATGTAACTATATTAATTATATTACAAAGAAGTGATTCCCTAAAGAAATACATTTGAACAAAACCTTATCATTAAAGGCCTTAGAAATAAATTAGAAACATCAAACAAAGAACTAGAAATTGAATTGTTCTTATAGGAAGAAATTTTAAGATAACTCCATTGAATACATATTTAAAACACAAGATGAGGAAAGCTAATAAAATATATATTCCAATATTGCACAGGTTATTACACTAGTAGAGATTTTAAAAAATGGAAGGAAAATATACTGGGCTCAAAGATTAAATAAAATAATAAATAATTCTCTGAAATGATTAAATACTAGATTTTCAGATCAGAAAGAACATTGTGATTCAGGAAACTTCGACATTGAAGTTTGCAAACCATTTCCTCTTTACATCATTGAAACTTTAAGGAGTGTATTTTTTAAATGAATTCTTCAGGTATGCAGTAAGTAAAGAAAATTGGGTTGGGGGTTATTAGAAGTCTAGTCTTTTACTGTCTACTTCTTTACAGCAATATTTTAGACAATAAGTTAACATCTACATATTTTTTAAAGGAAAACAGGTATAACCCCACTCTTTACAGCCAGTGAAGATGTCACCTCTCTATCCACTTCTCTATCTATATATACTTACATGCAGTATATATCTGTGTATATATACATGCAGTCCTGGAGACTGGTCACTTATCAATAATTTTTTTTTCAGTTTCCTGGGTATATGTTTTAGGGCAATGTGTTTATTTACTTTCTACTTGATCTTATCTATCTCATTTAAAAATACCTCTGCTGCTGCTGCTGCTAAGTCGCTTCAGTCGTGTCTGACTCTGTGCGACCCCATAGAGGGCAGCCCACCAGGCTCCCCCATCCCTGGGATTCTCCAGGCAAGGACACTGAAGTGGGTTGCCATTTCCTTCTCCGATGCATGAAAGTGAAAAGTGAAAGTGAAGTCGCTCAGTGGTGTCTGATTCTTAGCAACCCCATGGACTGCAGCCTACCAGTCCATGGGGTTTTCCAGGCAAGAGTACTGGAGTGGGGTGCCATTGCTTCTCCTAAAAATACCTCAGTCTACCTCAATTCTTATAAAGCACTTGTAAAAATAAAGTAAATAACTTTTTTTAAGAAATAATTATTTTAATCTACATAAACATAATTCATACTCAAATATATTAAGTTTTGCCATAGTTTCTGCCTTCATAACATGTCTTAATTTCAGTTTCCTTTGTGAACTCTGCACTGCCTCAAAAACTAAGTATCCTTTAATGGGTTCAATTAGCATAAACTATCTAATTCTGTGATACCTATGTTTAATCAATACAATATATAATCAACATTGTATCACCTAGAATTGTCAAGCTGTTTGTGAAAACTTAAAACAAAAAAACCTTCAAAAGAATAAGCTATTTTGTTTATTTCACATGTAATAGCTGTCATAAAGCAAAGTTTAAGTATTTACTTTTCTGATACCCTAATGTATTTCCAAAAGTCTTTTAGCCTGCAATTTTACAGACAGTTTTCCACCAGGGAGGCCAGATAATATATATAATTTATCTTTATAACTTATAAAAGATTCTAAGAGGGCACAGCTGTGTAAGTTAGGTACAATTCAGTCATAACACCATACAAAGACCTTATGAATAATTAGGAAAGAGATGTTTAACACTACTGTTTAGTCTTATAAAATGGTGAATTTTAATCAAATTGACACCTTTGATGGTAAGCAATTTCCCTAGTAGCCCAGCTGTAAAGTATCTGACTGCAATGCAGGAGACCCCAGGTCAATTCCTGGGTCAGAATTGCTCCAATATACTTGAGCTTCCCTGGTGGTTCAGTTGGTAAAGAATCACTGTGGGAGACCTGGGTTTGATCCCTGGATTGGGGAAATCCCCTGGAGAAGGGAATGGCAACCCACTCCAATATTCTTGCCTGAAGAATCCCCATGGACAGAGGAGCCTGGTGGGCTACAGTCCATGGGGTCACAAAGAGTCGGACACGACTGAGCAACTAAGCACAGCACAGAACAGTGTGGTGCCAAAATTCTATTTTTTGGCATTTATTCTTTGTCTTATATTTCTTACCATGCCTGGTACATGGATGTAACTGATAGATAATTGCTGAGTGAATAATTGCATAAATGAATGAATGAATAAAATATTTCAACCTTTTCAACAATATATACTTTCCCTTTTATCTTTATCTGGTTTTTAGGCTTGAACAAAAGACCCGTTTTTAAGATATAAAAACTTTATTAAGAAGCCTTTAAGAAATGATTAGTCACAATATTTTCATATATTTTGAGGATACTGTTTCAAATATAGAGATGGAGACACTACAATTTCTACCCATCCAAAGACTGGACATTTTGGGCATAGTTTAACATAACTGGCCTTCTGATGGCAAGTTAATGAACCAGGTGTTTATTTCATATGCTTATTATACAGTATGATGATAAAACTTTATTTTTATTAATAGTTATTCCTAGTTTCCATGTTTCTTGGGCTCATAAATTGCTTGCACAATTTATGGTATTGTGAGAATTATCTGTACATGAAAGTTCCCCTCTAATAAGTGTAAAATCATCATGTATATTTTCCAGCATTTTCACTGAAGAAGAAAGCCCTGGTTTGAGTACAATAGAGACAATAGTAAGGCTCAAAGGTTGAAGACAAAAGATCCTGCAGAAATTAAAGGAAAAGCTGCTAAAGGCCATGACAGCTTTTTTTTGTTATTTTCTGGGCTGTAATTTATGAAATCAGTTTTCATTTTGAAAGTTCCCTAATTTTCTATCACTTCAGTTTAAGATACAACATGCATAAGTATTGTAGACAGACAGCCCCTCAGAATGATTCAATCAGGTGGTATTTGTAATGAAACTTCAGGCTGTCACTTTGATTTCTTTGTACCCTTTGTCATAATCTTCTATCTTTAGCTACAGAAAACTGTTTGTGACAGTTCTCTAAACTCCCAGTTCACCAAACTGGATGCAACAAAATGTTTTTGGAATAAGGTATTCTCTTTGATTCCTAATTATGAATGACTGACTATAGCAAATATCCATTTCTGTATGGTCCACTTCCTACATAGCTTTCTGGAAAGATACCGCCGTATGCAGGCTCAGGTGTCCTTAGGAAGTGATAGAGGCCATTTTAGTTTTGTTTTCTGATATCGAAAGAAATGCTTTCAAAATTTTTGTATTGTTAAACATTGGAATTCTCAGGAGGGAAGGTGAGGAAAATTGTTCCCATTGAAAATAACTAAAAAGTCCTGAAAAGAAATCTTAAAACATCAGTCAGCTGTGGAAGCAATGAGGACTAGAAGAGTAAAATTTATGAAGAAGTAAAATATTTTAAGGTGAGAACCGAGGATTCCTATCTTTCTGAAATCGTTCTAATCCTTAGTGTTGGCTTAAAATTGGAGTAGGTCAGACAAAGGGGCCTGTCCATATAACTAAATTTCTCAAAGTCTCACAGGATTTAGGAACAAAAGACCTACTTAGGAATGGGTCCATGGAAAAAAGAGAGAAGAGCTGAAGGTTCTCCAAGGAGGGGCAGAATGTCTGAAGGTTTCTGCCACTTTTTCAAGGGGGTAGTTGCTTATCTGGACACTAATAGAGGCTGAGTCAGATTCTGGTAGAGGGTTATAACTGATGACAGGATAACAAAAATAGAATTTGGTTATTATCCCTGACTTTCAAATTCATAAGAATTTAAAATAAGAAAATAGTTTTATTATACTTTCTATACTTTTGCACACCTAGTGTTTTAGAGATTCATTCATATTATAACCTCTTTTAGTAGATTCTTCTTAATATTATTGTGCAATATCGCTTTGTATGAAAATATAATTTCTTTATCTATTCTCCTATTGTTGAATTGCTTCTAGGTTTTGGCTACTGTGAATAAAACTGCTCTCAGCATTATTATACATGTCCCTTTGTGGACATATGCACAGATTTGTCTGAGTATGTATCAGGAGAGAGAAACTGCTCTATCACACAGTAGGCTATATTTTATTTTAGTAGATAATGTCCAAGTGTTTTCAAAAATGAGTGTAAAAATGTTTCTCTTCTCTAGCAATGGATGAGACTTAAATTTTCTCCACATCTTTATCGTCACTTAATATTGTCATTTTTTAAATTTAAACATTCTGGTGAGAATGTAATTAAAATCTCAGTTTATATTTAATTTGCATTTTTATGATGAATAACGATAGTAATGATGTTGAGTTCCTTTTCATATCCTTTTTGGACATTTGAATATTGTACATTATTAAGTATGTTTTCATTATTTTAAAGTTTATTTGGCTTTTCCTTATTGATGTGTAGGGGTGTATTATATTCTTCATATAAACCCTTTTCAGATATTTGTATTTTAATTCTTTTCCCAGTCTGTGGCTTGCCTGTTCACTGTTTGATCATGATTTTGAGGAAAGATAAGACTTCCCTGGTGGCTCAGACGTTAAAGCATCTGTCTACAATGCGGGAGACCAGGGTTCGATCCCTGGGTTGGGAAGATCCCCTGGAGAAGGAAATGGCAACCCACTCCAATACTATTGCCTGGAAAATCCCATGGATGGAGGAGCCTCGTAGGCTACAGTCCATGCGGTTGCAAAGAGTTGGACACAACTGAGCAACTTCACTTTTCTTTAGAGGAAAGAAGTTGTTAATTTTGATTAAATTTATTGTGTTCTTTTATATTTGTTGTTCTTTCCTACACAAAAAGTTTTGCCTGCACTCAGGTCATGTAGATATTGTCCCGTGTTTTCTTCTAGAAATTTGATTGTTTTAGTTTTATATTTAGGTCAAAGATCAAACTCAAATTAATGTTTGAGTACGGTATGAGATAAGTCTCAAGGTTCATAATTTTTTCATGTGGTTAACCAGTCATTCTGGCATAACTTATAAAGAAGCCCATCCTCTCCTCTGCTAATAAGGTGACTAAATCAGGTTACTGTGTGGGTGTGGATATATTTCTAGGTGTTCTTTTCTCAACTGATATATTTGCCTAACATTGTGCAACTAACTCCTTCCTTAGTTAATGAACCTTACAATTTCCTGAAATTAGGAGTGTAAGGCCTCTCAGAACTGCATTTTTAAAGATTGACTTAATTTTCTAGGACTTTTACATTTTTGTGCAAATTATGTGATAAGTTCAACCTACAACACAAAGACTTGCTGAGAAGTTGACTGCAACTGCATTGAATTTATATTTCAACTTTGGACTATTTGACATTTTAACAATATTGAGCCTTTATTGAACTCTCCAGTAATTTAAGAATTCTTTAGTTTCTCTAAATGTTCCATTACTTTCAGTATGTGAGTCTTTCACATCTTTTACTAGAATCATTTTTCAAATGTGTGTATTTTTTGTAGTATTTATAAATGATTTTTAAAGTTTTCATTTACAAATGCTTCTGGCCAGTATATGTAAACACAAATAAATTTTTAGTATTAACTTTGTGTGTGTCACTTCTGACTCTTTGCCATCCCATGGACTGTAGCCCACCAAGCTCCTCTGTCCATGGGATTTCCCAGACAAGAATACTGGAGTGGGTTGCCTATTCCTTCAGGTGATCTTCCTGACCCAGGGATCAAACCCATGTCTCCTGCAGCTCCTTCATTGGTAGGCAGATCTTTACCACTGAACCACCTGGGAAGCCCAATATTGACTTTAGATTCAACCAACTTGTTAATCTATTTGTGAATTACATTGATTTGTAGACTCTTTAGGTTTTCTGCATACTGAAATATCATCTTGTAATTAAAATACTTGTACTTTCTTTCTCTGTATTATTTATGTATTGCCTCAATAATGCTGTATAGAGAGCTGCCTTGAAACTCACTTGCTAATAATTATTTAGACTATGAGTTTGCAAATCAGACATTTACACGTTTTTTTCCTCCTTCATCTTTGCTGAATTGCTCACATGACTGAATTGGCTGGCTATTTACTGAGGTGGGTAGGCTATCAGCTGATGTGCTACAGTTCAGATCCATACGTTTCTTACATCCATCCAACAGAATAACTTCGGCAAGTTGTCATGTGAGAATACAGGTACAAGGGAAAACAAGTCCAATTGTGCAAGCAATGGTCAAACACCTTTCTTGTGACTTGTTTGCTAATACTCCACTGGACAAAGCGTACTGCATGGCTGATTGCAGTGTTTAGGCCTGGGTGTAATCTCCTGCTCAGAGTGGCTGAGAACTTAAAATTATTACATAATTTACATGCAAAAGGCACAGACATAGGGAAGAGTGGAGAATTGGGGCCATTAATGTAACAAGGCTATGGTTTTTCCCGTGGTCATGTATGGATGTGAGAGTTGGACTGTGAAGAAAGCTGAGTGCTGAAGAATTGATGCTTTTGAACTGTGGTGTTGGAGAAAACTCTTGAGAGTTCCTTGGACTGCAAGGAGATCCAACCAGTCCATCCTAAAGGAGATCAGTCCTGGGTGTTCATTGGAAGGACTGATGCTGAAGCTGAAACTCCAATACTTTGGCCACCTCATGCAAAAAGTTAACTCATTGGAAAAGACCCTGATCTGGGAGGGATTGGGGGCAGGAGGAGAGGGGACGACAAAGGATGAGATGACTGGATGGCATCACCAACTTGATGCACATGAGTTTGGGTGAACTCTGGGAGCTGGTGATGGACAGGGAGGCCTGGCGTGCTGTGATTCATGGGGTCGCAAAGAGTCAGACATGACTGAGGGACTGAACTGACTGACTGAACACATATTCCAAATCTGATAGCTTATATTATTTTTTTCTTAGACTGGTTACATCATCAGTACAATGTTGATAGAATGATTGATAGTGGACATCATGTCTAATTTCTGTATTCTTTGGGAAAGTATTCAGGATTGCATGATCACATATAATGTTGGCTGATGATTTTGTTAATGATGTAAATCAAGTGAAGTTTTTTTAAAATTCTGGAATGTATTAATCATAAGAAGATATTGAATTTTATTGACATAATATGTCCCTTATTTTTTAATGTAGTGAATTATATTTATATTTGAATGTTAATTCTTTTACTTTTGGAATAAATACCACTTTCTCATGATACTTTATGCTTTCCACATGGCATAGGTGGAGGAATTTTTTAATTTTTTTGTCTATTCTCAAAAGAGATTTGTTGTTGTGGTTGTTGTTTAATGGCTAATTCATGTCCAACTCTTTTGTGACTCCATGGACTGTAGCCCATCAGGCTCCTGTATCCATGGGATTCCCCAGGCAAGAATATTGGAGTGGGTAGTCATTGCCTTCTTCAGGGGATCTTCCCAACCCAGGGATTGAACTCAGGTCTCCTGGAATCCAGACAGATTCCTTACATTCTGATCCACCAGACAAGTTCCAACAATAGTGGAGTGGGCTGCCATTTCCTTTACCAGGGGATCTTCTTGACCCAGGGATAAAACCTGTGTCTCCTGCATTTGCAGGGAGATACTTTACCACTGAGACACAAGGAAAGCTCTTTCAGGAGAGCTACTCACATATATGGAGACTATATAGGACCATGTGAAGACCATCCCCCAAAAAAAGAAATGCAAAAAGGCAAAATGGCTGTCTGAGGAGGGCTTACAAATAGCTGTGAAAAGACCAGAAGCAAAAAGCAAAGGAGAAAAGGAAAGATTAACCCATTTGAATGCAGTTCTAAAGAATAGCAAGGAGAGATAAGAAAGCCTTCCTCAGTGATCAGTGCAAAGAAATAGAGGAAAACAATAGAATGGGAAAGACTAGAGATCTCTTCAAAAAAAATTAGAGATACCAAAGGAACATATCATGCAAAGATGGGCTCAATAAAGTACAGAAATGGTATGGACGTAACAGAAGCAAAAGATATTAAGAAGAGGTGGCAAGAATACACAGAAGAACTGTATAAAAGAGATCTTCATGACCAAGATAATCACGATGGTGTGATCACTCACCTAGAGCCAGGCATCCTGGAATGTGAAGTCAAGTGGGTCTTAGGAAGCATCACTATGAACAGTTAGTGGAAGTGATGGAATTCCAGTTGAGCTACTTCAAATCCTGAAAGATGATGCTGTGAAAGTGCTGCACTCAATATGCCAACAAATTTGGAAAATTCAGCAGTGGCCACAGGACTGGAAAAAGTCAGTTCTCATTCCAATCCCAAAGAAAGGCAATGCCAAAGAATGCTCAAACTACTGGACAATTGCACTCATCTCACATGCTAGTAAAGTAATTCTCAAAATTCTCCAAGCCCGGCTTCAGCAATATGTGAACCATGAAATTCCAGATGTTCCAGTTGGTTTTAGAAAAGGCAGAGAAACCAGAGATCAATTCACAAATATCTGCTGGATCATTAAAAAAGCAAGAGCGTTCCAGAAAAAAACATCTATTTCTGCTTTATTGACTATGCCAAAGCCTTTGACTGTGTAGATCATAATAAACTGTGGAAAATTCTGAAAAAGAAGGGAATACCAGAACTCCTGACCTGCCTCTTGAGAAACCTGTATGCAGGTCAGGAAGCAACAGTTAGAACTGCACATGGAGCAACAGACTGGTTCCAAATAGGAAGAGGAGTACATCAAGGCTGTATATTTCACCGTGCTTATTTAACTTACATGCAGAGTATATCATGAGAAATGCTGGGCTAGATGAACAAGCTGGAATCAAGATTGCTGGGAGAAATACCAATAACCTCAGATATGCAGATGACACCACCCTAGTGGCATAAAATGAAGAACCAAAGAGCCTCTTAATGAAAGTGAAAGAGTAGAGTAAAAAAGTTGGCTTAAAGCTCAACATTCAGAAAACTAAGATCATGGCATCTGGTCCCACCACTTCATGGGAAATAGATGGGGAAACAGTGGAAACAGTGTCAGACTTTATTTTCTGGGGCTCCAAAATCACTGCAGATGGTGACTGCAGCCATAAGATTAAAAGACACTCTTAGGGAGAAAAGTTATGACCAACCTAGACAACATATTAAAAAGCAGAGACGTTGCTTTGCCAACAAAGGTCCGACTAGTCAAGGCAATGGTTTTTCCAATAGTCATGTATGGATGTGAGTGTTGGACTATAAAGAAAGCTGAGTGCTGAAGATTTGACGCTTTTGAATTATGGAGTTGGAGAAGACTCTTGAGGGTCCATTGGACTGCAAGGAGATCCAACCAGTCCATCCTAAAGGAAATCAGTCCTGAATATTCATTGGAAGGACTGATGTTGAAGCCGAAACTCCAATACTTTGGCCGCCTGACGCAAAGAGATGACTCATTTGAAAAGACCCTGATGCTGGGAAAGATTGAAGGCAGGAGGAGAAGGGGTGACAGAGGATGAGATGATTGCATGGCATCAACTGACTCAATGAACATGAGTTTGAATAAATTCTAGGAGTTGGTGATGGACCGGGAGGCCTGGCATGTTGTAGTCCATGGTGTCACAGAGAGTTCGACACGACTGAGCACTGAACTGAACTGAACTGACCTAACCTATAACTTTCCTTTTATGTAGGTTCCTTGTCAACATTTTGTATCTGTGTTATTCTGTTCCAGAAATGAACTGCAAAATGTTCCCTCTTTTCCTAGTCTATGGACGAGTTTGTGCAATGTTATTATTACTTCTTACTTTATTATTTAGGGAAATGAATGGGAAGTTCATCTAGGTCTGATATATTTTGTTAAGAATATATGTAGTGTAGATTCAGTATTGTGGCAGGTACAGGACTATCCAGTATTCTGTTTTTTGTGTATCAGCTTTCATTTTTAATGATTTTCAAGAAATTTTTTCCATTCTATCTCTTTTTTGCACTTATTTGTATAACCTGTTTAATATTTTCTTTTGATTTTTAAATTCTATGGGGTCTAAGGTGGTGTACCTACTTTTATATTGAGTTTTCTCTTTTTATATAATCATGTAGCCCGGTGGATATTTTCAGAGAACTAACTATTGCTTTGATGAGATTTTTATTTTATATGTAGAAATACGTATTTCTAATTTTTAATTTTCCTCCTGATATTATTATCCTTTCTTCCTTCTAAATTCTTCATCGTTCTGTTTTTAGCTTCTTGAGTAGAATCTTAGATTATTGATTAAATCTTCATGATTTTTCTTATATGCCTTTCAAGTAACACATTTATTTGTATCAGGGACTTAGCTTTGACTTTTACTAACTCTATTATAAAATTTTCAAAGTTATAACAAAGTAATAAAATAAGAGCCACTACTACTACTCTATATCTACCACCTTGAAATTAGTTGACGTATCTAATAGTTGACATATCTACCACCTAGAAATTACTAACAATTTATTCTCTTTGCCCTATTATATCTTTCTGTGTATCAATGTACTTATCAGTGCAACCCCCTATTCATTGAAGTATCCGTTTTGGTTTTGTCAAGTATTTTACATTTTTACTTATTTGTGTCTTTAAAGGCCATGCAGTTGGATTTTGCTTTTTTGATTTTTCTTACATTTGACTTTAAATGTTATCAGAGTTATCACATTATTTTAATATAATTTAATTATTGATATCATTGTGGGTCAAATCTCCCATCTTACGATTTATTTCATATTGATCCCATTTGTTCTTTTTTCCACATTTTCCTTCTTTTGAATTTAGCGTTTTGTATTACATTTCATTTCCATTAGGCTTCTTAAATATATCTCTTTTATATTTTTATTGTTTGTTTTAAGGTTTGTAATATGCATTGTTAAAATATCACAGCCTACATTCAATAGTGTTTTATGTCCTCATATATAGGCAAGAATCTTAAAGTAGAATATTTCCTTTTCCTTCCTCCCATCCTTCCTGGAGAATGGTATTAGAAATCAAGATTTAATTATTGCTATGGTGTGTCATTACTTCTGGGTCCTCTCAGCTAAAAATACAAGGAAATATGTGTGTTTATACTAATTCATATATATGTATACATACACACGTCTATAAATAAATGTATCTATGTATCTGTATATAAATATCTTTATCTATACTAAATATGTGTTCATTCTGATACCTTCAATTCTAATCCTTCCTTATTTGTAAACTCTCTCTCCAATAATGAGAAACTTGGCAACCACCATATACCATTCATTTCGTTATTTGTTCAATTTCAGTATATAGGTATAGGTAATAGTATATATTGAAATAATTAACCTTAACCTCCTGGGAAACAACTTACTGAACAAGAGTAGAGAATTTATGTGGAGAAGGAAATGGCAACCCACTCCAGTATTCTTGCCTGGAGAATTCCATGGACAGAGGAGCCTAGACGGCTACAGTCCATGGGGTTGCAAAGAGTCGCACATGACTGAGTGGCTAACACACACAAGACTTATGTACAATTTCATTTGTCTTTATTTTTACAAATTTCACTCATTACCAGAATTACTTAAGTATTTCATTCTAGCATCCCATTCGGTAAGTTTGCTTTATACATTTGTAATACAGATAGTTTTGAACATTCTGCATTCCATCTTGGGAGATCTTAATCTTATAAATGATTTATTTTAAATTTGCATGTATTATGTTTCACTCTTGCTGTAATGTGTGCTTTTTACAAATGTATTGTGTCATTACAGATATTATACAAATATGTAGTATCATACAGAGTAATTTCACAACCCTAAAAATCCTGTGTCATTCACTTATCCATCCATCCCGTCCCTTTACAACTACTGGTATTTACTGCTCTTTTAGCTTCTATATAGTTTTGCAATTTCTAAAATGCTGTAATTATACATTACATAGCCTTTTCAGACTGACATCTTTCAGTTTGCATAATCCATTTAAAACTCATTCATGCCTTTTTTGTGTTTGATAGCTCTTTAAATTGTTGAATAATATTCCACTGTATGCATATAACACAGTGTGTTTACTGTTTTCCTATTGAAGGATATCTTCATTAGTACCATACTTTTGATTGTGAATAAAGCTACTATAAACATTTACATTCAGGTTTTTGTATAGACATAAGTTTTCACACGAGTTGGGTAAATACCTGGGAGCATGACCACTGAATCATATTGTAAGATTATGTTTGGCTTTGTAAGAAACTGCTAAACTGTCTTCCACTATAGCTGTACTGTTTGGCATTCCCACAAGTAATGATTAAGAGTTCTTGATGCTTCAAAGTATATAAGTGAAAAAAACCCTTAGAAAAAGTCATGTACAATATGATCTTATTTTTATAAAAATATGTACAGATCTGTGTGTATCCATAAATATATATATATATATCAGACTAGCAGTTTACATAAAAAAATGTTAACAGTGAAAAAAAAAAGGGTTCTTGATGCTTCTGCATCCTTGCTAGAAAATGGTAATATCAACTCTTAGGACTTTAGTCATTTTTACAGTTGTTTACCTATATGCAGGTCAGGAAGCAACAGTTAGAACTGGACATGGAACAACAGACTGGTTCCAAATAGGAAAAGGAGTACATCAAGGCTGTATATTGTCATCCTGCTTATTTAACTTATATGCAGAGTACATCATGAGAAACACTGGGCTGGAAGAAGCACAAGCTGGAATCAAGATTGCTGGGAGAAATATCAGTAACCTCAGATATGCAGATGACACCACCCTTATGGCAGAAAGTGAAGAGGAACTAAAAAGCCTCTTGATGAAGGTGAAAGTGGAAAGTGAAAAAGTTGGCTTAAAGCTCAACATTCAGAAAACGAAGATCATGGCATCTGGTCCCATCACTTCATAGGAAATAGATGGGGAAACAGTGGAAACAGTGTCAGACTTTATTTTTTTGGGTTACAAAATCACTGCAGAAGGTGACTGCAGCCATGAAATTAAAAGACGTTTACCCCTTGGAAGGCAAGTTATGACCAAGCTAGATTGCATATTCAAAAGCAGAGACATTACTTTGCCAACAAAGGTCCGTCTAGTAAAGGCTATGGTTTTTCCAGTAGTCACGTATGGATGTGAGAGTTGGATTGTGAAGAAAGCTGAGCGCCAAAGAATTGATGCTTTTGAACTGTGGTGTTGGAGAAGACTCTTGAGAGTCCCTTGGACTGCAAGGAGATCCAACCAGTTCATCCTGAAGGAGATCAGCCCTGGGTGTTCATTGGAAGGAGTGATGCTGAAGCTGAAACTCCAGTATTTTGGCCACCTCATGTGAAGAGTTGACTCATTGGAAAAGACTCTGATGCTGGGAGGGATTGGGGGCAGGAGGAGAAGGGGACGACAGAGGATGAGATGGCTGGATGGCATCACCGACTTGATGGACCTGAGTTTGCGTGAACTCTGGGAGTTGGTGATGGACAGGGAGGCCTGGCGTGCTGCAATTCATGGGGTCT
>NW_011494898.1:1225259-1236458 GCF_000754665.1 Bison bison bison
CCTTCTCAACTGATGCAGGGGGAAATACTCAGTTGGACTATGATGCCACTAAAATGGAGTGAAAAAAAGCAATATAAGTGGGAAAGGTAAATTTAGCAGGGCTGATTAGATAAATACTCAGCTGATGTGACAATTATTGAAACCAGCATTTGCAAGTTGCGTTAGATCTGCACTTTTTTTCATTTATTTGAATGCTCTGAATACAGATTAACTCTCTTAGCCTAATATTTCTTGGTTCATTAGCATTAAAATGAGAACTGCAAGTTCCTTGGAATAACCTTTAAATTGTTTCCTCTAACTTCAACAGAACTTCTGACAGTATCTCTAAATCTCCTTGAACTATTATTTTGTCATGTTCAACTTTTCCTAAGTTGTTTTTAATTTTGTTTTTCTTTACCAAGGGCTACAGTTTTAAAATTGACTTTTAAAAGCAATCCACTTGATGGACCTGAGTTTGCGTGAACTCTGGGAGTTGGTGATGGACAGGGAGGCCTGGCGTGCTGCAATTCATGGGGTCTCAAAGAGTTGGACATGACTGAGTGACTGAACTGAACTGAACTGAACTGAAGTGGTATCTCACTGTTGCTTTAGTTTGCAATTTTCTAGAGAAATAGTGTTAACATCTTTTACTTTATTTGTCATTTTGTATCTTTTCTGGTTTGGTGTCAGTTTAGATCTTTTGTCTATTTTTTTAACTGTTTTGTTTTATTATTTTTGTGTTTTAAGTATTCTTTATGTATTCTGGCTAAAAATTCTTTATCAGATATATTTCCCAAATATTTTCTCCTAGTCCATAGTTCTTCATTCTCTTAACAATGTCTTTTGCATATAAATATTTTTTTAATTCTAATGAAATTCAACTTAGCCATTTTTCCTTTGTTATGTCATGTTTTTGGTGTAGTATTTAAAAACTCATCACCAAATAAAAGGTCACCTAGATTTTCTCATAGTTATTCTTCTACAAGTTTTACAATTTTATGTTTCTTTTTTTTTTTAATTTTATTTTATTTTTAAACTTTACATAATTGTATTAGTTTTGCCAAATATCGAAATGAATCCACCACAGGTATACATGTGTTCCCCATCCTGAACCCTCCTCCCTCCTCCCTCCCCATACCATCCCTCTGGGTCGTCCCAGTGCACTAGCCCCAAGCATCCAGTATCGTGCATCGAACCTGGACTGGCAACTCGTTTCTTACATGATATTTTACATGTTTCAATGTCATTCTCCCAAATCTTCCCACCCTCTCCCTCTCCCACAGAGTCCATAAGACTGTTCTATACATCAGTGTCTCTTTTGCTGTCTCGTACACTGGGTTATTGTTACCATCTTTCTAAATTCCATATATATGCATTAGTATACTGTATTGGTGTTTTTCCTTCTGGCTTACTTCACTCTGTATAATAGGCTCCAGTTTCATCCACCTCATTAGAACTGATTCAAATGTATTCTTTTTAATGGCTGAGTAATACTCCATTGTGTATATGTACCACAGCTTTCTTATCCATTCATCTGCTGATGGACACCTAGAAGTAAATTTGTGAAATGTTGTGAGGTCTGTATTTAGGTTATTTTTGGCCATATGAACATGTAATTATTCTAGTACCACTTGTTAAAAAAAATTTTTTTTTTTCCTCTCTTGGACTTTACTCCTTTGTCAAAGATCAGTTGAATTAATATGTGTGAGTCTATTTCTGTTCTGGGCTTTCTATTTTGTTCCACTGATCTAAATGTCTATTCTTTGTCAGTGCTACTGTGTGTTGATTACTATAGTCTTAGAGTAATCTTGAAATCTAGTACCTTTTCATATAGACTTTAGAGCTGGTTTGTCAATATGTGTGAAATAACTTACTGGCTTTTTGACTGATATTGCACTGAATCTATAAATGAAGTTTGGAATAACTGATATTTTAGCAATATTAAATCTTTAATTCCATGAACATGGGTATTCTCTCCATTTATTTAGATCTTTGATTTCTTTTATCACAGTTTTATAGCTTTTCACATATAGATACTAGACATATTTTGTGAAATTTATACCTAAATATTTAATTTCTGTGCTATTGTAAATTATACTTTATTAGACTTTTTGATTTTCCAATTGCTCATTGCTGGTATATAAAAAGCTGTTAACTTTTTCATATTAATCTTGTGTCATGAAAATTTGTTATCTCACTTATTAATTCTAGGAGTTTGTTTTTTTCTTAATTTGTTTATTTTCTACATAGACAATCATGTCATCTTCAAAGAAAGAGATTTATTTTTTCAATAAATAGATTGGAAAAAATCTGTTTACAATAGATATAACTTTTACTTACTTTTTTTTCTTGCTGTACTAGCCAGGACCTCAAGTACCTTATTGTGAGCATCATTTTAAAACACTGCTTTATCATATGGCATTGATGAGTTTTAGGTGACTCTGATGCTCGTTGGTCTTATTCTTTTTGTTGATTGCTTCCTTTTCAATGGTAGCTTAAATAAAATATCTTGATATTCTGTGTCTTATTTTATATGGACATAGCAACCCACGCCAGTATTCTTGCCTGAGAAATCCCATGGACAGAGGAGACTGGTGGGCTACAGTTCACGTGGTCGCAAAGAGTAGGACATGACTGAGTGACTTTCACTTTCACTTAAATATTATTCTCATTTGATTTACAGGTTTAGATTTTTCTCATTATAGGTTAAGATTTTCATCAGTATCTGAATGTGTCTTCCATTGCATTTGGTGAATTTTCTATTTCAGATACACCCATTTTCCTTACACCTATCTATATTGCTTATTAACAAGTTCTCTCTGAGTGACAAAATCTTTGCTTTACATTGGATGGAGTCATCTCAGTCTTTTCCTCTGTGAAAAGATCTCAGTTTCAGTAGTGACTATGCAGTTAATTGCTGTTTCTAAAAGTGTTTTTCAGTTTGGGATTATCGTTCTTTGGTGTCTTTCTATGTTTTTTGGAAAACTGTGATCTCAAATACAATTTTTAATCTCATCTTTGAAATCTAATATGATTGAATCAGATCTAAATGGTTCTAGATTGTGAAGTGATTAGAAGTAACTTTCAATTCATATCTTCCTCAGAGCTGGGATCTTCATCAACCTTTTGCCTACTATGTGTGCTATGTTCTGTTTTTCCTATTTCATACCCATGAAGCGGAATTTCTACACCATTCTTTCTTTTTTACATTTTTGCAGTAGCGTTCATAAACCCTTTTCTCTAAAGTAGTCCTGGTAATTCTTATTTCTTTTCTTATTGGATATGAAGCCATTTCTCCAAAATGAGCACTGTTTTGTGAGTGGTGTTTTATGAGTGGTTATTTTTTGTGATATAACCTTTTCTATAGGTTAACGGAGGTGGACTATAGGGAAATGTTACAGAAGAAGCTGAGCTATTTTTTAAAATTCTATACCTTGTTCTCTTATCTAAGGTTTTGTTTAATGTCCTATACCAGGGTTTAGTCCCTCTTGTTTGGGAGAACTATCCCATTATTGTGAGGGCAGCATTTCAAGATTTAAATCATTCCACAACTCTATGTTTAAATCCAAGGCTTTAGTTTCACACAGTCCCATAATTCCCCCGCCCCTTTTTATTTCCCTCCCTCTCTAGTAATTATTTATCTTCTGATTTGAAGGTCTGATTTTTGACTCAAGCCATGGGACCTGTAACAAATTTCACTCTTAAAAATGTTTGCACAGAAAGGAGATAATTATATAGTGATTTAAACAATATGATTTCCACAGTTTATTTTAGTTTTACTATCCCATAAGTATGAACTTCTGAACTTCCTAAATCAATGATTAAACATAAGTATTGAACCTATAAAACCTTATATAGGTAGAAAATTACAAATAATTACATCTAAATTCATATGTATTTTCATTTGGATAGCAAAATCCTAGGTATTTAGAGGTATCTAAATAGGTTTGCATATACTGTAGAAGACTTAAATATTGGAGTTTTATGATATGGATACACAGATAAAATTAAGTAAAAAGTTAAGGAATAAGCTGATAATTTAGTCTCCCATACTTTTACTTGAAATTTAAATAACTAACATTGGAGGAAATGACAATCTAAGCAAATTACTTGCAGTTGCATTTTGAGACAATATTGATACCTACAAATAAACAAATAAGTGATTTGGGATAGGATAAGTGAAGAAGTTGAAGTATACCTCATCTGGATAATTTTGCCATGATTGATGCTTGTATCTCTCTCTTAAAACTTTGCTTCATATTTAAAAATGGATTTCTCTTTTATTAACCTACACCTTTAGAGTAATGGGCACTCTGTTGTAAATTAATCTTTTATGCAGTTTCTTTTCATTTAAATTGAAAAATCTCCATATTACTTCACTTTTAAGAACAATATAAAGAAGGATTTTAGGGAGTTGCTTTTGTTGTGTGGTAGTGACATTTAAGATATTCCCAATATGATTATGCATGAGTGACTTAAGTGGAAGATTTATTATGAGGAATATTTTCCTTATTTAAAATACTATTCTTACAGTGAAAGAGTAAGATATGGTTCTATTTGTAAACAACCGAAGCATAATATCTGCAATACATCATGTAAAGGTATAATCACTGTCAAAGTGCCAAGGTACCATCACAGAAAGTGACTGCTGTAATTGACAGAGATGGTGATCAAGCTCCAGAACCATTTGCTGATTGCATATTCATGATTCCACTTTGTAATATGCTACAGTTACTCTGTGAGTTATTCTAAATGGATGTTTTAACATCACTAGACTGACACTATGTATTCTGAAATTTGCAAGTCTAATCTTTAACACATCTCTTTCTGCTTTGTCTTGGAATGTCTAGCTCATGCAATGGGAGCTTAGCTATTGGCTGAATAAGAGGTTACACGTTCATGCTATTGCCATGGTATAGTCAGATGAATTCAGCCCTTTTTTAATTCAGTCCTTAAACTCTATCTTTTCACAACTTTAAACATTGCCAGTCTGTTAAAACTAACTTCTAAATGCAATAGTCCTCTCGTCAGCCCTTTCACATGGCCAATCATTTAGTCTCTCACTGAGATACACTTACATAGCAGCAGACAATAATTATTTTAAATATTACTCCCCTAGTGGAGTCATTTATAGTCTTTCAGTGTGTGTGTCACATGGCATTTTCCCCCATCCTGACAAATTGATTTTGGAATGTACTGAGAAAAATCTATGTATTATCCTTAAATAATGTAGAATGTTGAGCTATAAAATTTAAGGATCTCTGCTTTTAAATGGAAATTAAATGCATATAGTCCGTATAGAGAATAAAATATGATTTGTCACAATACCAAGCTTTTGGTTTCTTTTCCTCATTTTAATAGGAAAAGTTGACTATATTTATGAAGGGATCTATAAATTGTACCCCAAACCTTTTTAGTAGGCTGAAGTAGAGGCTAAGAAGAAACCTAGAAAGTCAAAAAAGCATTCAAAGAAAGAGGAACTAAATCCCTTTTGAAAAAAATTGGGGCATATTCAGAAGTTTATTCATGCTATTGATTTAATGTAATACAAGGAAATAGAGATTGACAATAGATTTTTAAAAAAGAAAGAATTAAAATAGATACATATTTCTATTAGTTTCAAATTTTGATGTAGTATTTTTTCAGTGTTTTGATTCTCTAAGTAAGAGTCTACATATATTTAATACTTTAGTGTTTTAAATAAATATTTTGTTAAAGTTGGTTATATATATAAAATAATGTAAATATAAAAGTATGTAAATCAATTGTATGGCTTAGTGAATCTTTATAAAATGCACACAGCTGTAACATTTTGAATTTTAAAATTATTTTATAAAAATTCCCTAAGTTTTAAGAAGCTAAGGATTCAAGAATATTCTAAATATGCTTTTCCCAAAGCACTTTCCTTAACATGAGAGTCAAGGAGTAATTGAATAAGACTAAAATTATCTCCAGAGTAATTTTAGAGTAGAAATAATGATAGCTCTCTAGGCCATTAGTCTGTAAGAGACCTGGATTTAAACCAAGCCAATAGGCTTGTCTGTCTGGCAGCTTGGCAAAACCATGTTGGTAGAAGCAATTATGGGTGAGTCATGCTAATCATAATGAAACTCAAGGGATAATCCTGGAACCCAAATTATAGTTTAATTTCTACTGTTACAATTAATCTCTCTAATTAGGTGGACATGGCACATCTTAATGTTCATATTTTTCCTTCATAACTTTATGCAGGTGCTACCTTCTAATCTTTATATGCCATATGTACCTAAAGACTGCCATCATTATTTCAAAAACCATGAGTTCTATCCTGTTTTGGAAAGAGTATTTCCAAGAAATAATTTGAATCAGAAGAAAACACTTAGAAAAATTCCTCTTAAAGAAAAGTTAATACCATTAAAAAGAGATTTCCCTTTCATTTCTTTTTTCGTCTAAGACCTATTGTGATGAATTACTCATTTTTTAGGCCAAGAAACATTTACTACATGCCCTTTATAGGGCTATCTTTGTTTCAGGTACTAAAAGTTTTTTTTTTTTTTTTTTTCTTTTTTAATGATGGCAGAGTAACACCTATCCTTCTGAAACTATTCCAAAAAATTGCAGAGGAAGGAACATTTCCAAACTCATTCTAGGAGGCAACCTAATGTCAAAACCTGACAAAGATATTACAAAAAGAAAATTATAGGCCAATTTTACTGATGAACATAGAGGCAATAGTGAAGTAAGTCGGAGAAAGATAAATCCCGTATGATATCATTTATATGTGGAACTTGAAAAGCACAACAAAAATTCTTGAAGAGATGGGAATACAGACCACTGTACCTGCCTGTTGAGAAATATGTATGCAGATCAAAAGCAACAATTAGAACCAGACATGGAACAACATGGAAAAACAGACTGGTTCCAAATTGGGAAAGGAGACAGTAAAGCGTCTGTCTGAAATGCAGGAGACCTGGGTTTGATCCCTGGGTTGGGAAGATTCCCTGGAGAAGGAAATGGCAGCCCACTCCAATATTCTTGCCTGGAAAATCCCATGGACCGTGGAGCCTGGTAGGTTACCGTCTATGGGGTCTCAAGGAGTCGGACACGCCTGAGCGACTTCACTTTCACTTTTCACTTTCACTTTCATACAGAGTACATCATGTGAAATGCCGGGCTGGATGAAGAACAAGCTGGAATCAAGATTGCTGGGAGAAATATCAATAACCTCAGATATGCAGATGACACCACACTTATGGCAGAAAGTGAAGAGGAACTGAAGAGCCTCTTGATGAAAGTGAAAGAAGAGAGTGAAAATGCTGGCTAAAAGCTCAACATTCAAAAAAGGAAGATCATGGTATCCAGTCCCATCACTTCATGGCAAATGGGGAAACAATGGAAACACTGACAGACTTTATATTCTTGGGCTCCAAAATTACTGCAGATGGTTCCTGCAGCCATGAAATTAAAAGACACTTGCTCCTTGAAAGGAAAGCTATGATTAACCTACACAGCCTGTTTAAAAGCAGAGACATTACTGTGCCAACAAAGGTCCATCTAATGAAAGCTATGTTTTTTTCAGTGGTGTTGGAGAAGACTCTTGAGAGTCCCTTGGAATGCAAGGAGGTCCAACCAGTCAATCCTAAAGGAAATCAGTCCTGAATATTCATTGGAGGGACTGAGGTTGAAGCTGAAACTCTAATACTTTAGCCACCTGATGCAAAGAAGTGACTCATTAGAAAACTTGATGCTGGGAAATATCAAAGGCAGGAGAAGAAGGGGACAACAGAGGATGAGATGGTTGGATGGCCTCACAAACTCAATGGACATGAGTTTGAGCAAGCTCTAGGAGTTGGTGACGTACAGGGAAACCTGGTGTACTGCAGTCCATGGGGTGACAAAGAGTTGGACACGACTAAGCAACTAAACTGAACTGAACTGAATGTAAGAGAAAGAGACTCACAGATACAGAGAACAACCTAGTGTTACCAGCGGGGGCTTCCCTGATAGCTCAGTTGGTAAAGAATCCACCTGCAATGCAGGAGACCCCAGTCGATTCCTGGGTCAGGAAATCTGCTGGAGAAGGGATAGGCTACCCACTCAAGTATTCTGGCCTGGAGAATTCCAAGGTCACAAAGAGTCAGACATGACTGAGTGACTCTCACTTCACTTCACTTCACTTTACTAGTGGAGAGAGGAGAGAGGGACCACATAGGGGCATGGGAGTGGGAGGTACAAATTGTTGGGTATAATATAGGTTCAAGGATGTATCATACAGCATGGGGAATATAGCCAGTATTTAGTAATAATTGTAAGTGGAGTTGTAAATGTAAAAATTGTAAGTGGAAGATCCCTTCCACTTACAATTATTTAAAATTGCATATTTTAAATAATTTAAATTTATTTTAATTTAAATAATTTTAATTTATTTTAATTTAATAATTTAAATTATTTAAAATTGTATAAAAAAATTAAACATCTTACTATATCCAAGCCCTCTGGATCTCCATAGAGGCTGTGTCTCCTGATATTAATGTGGCTAATACATTTACTTCCTTCTTCAAAGCTTCGTTCAGATGCTATCTCCTCAGTGACTCCTATTCTAAGTCTCCATATAAAGTTGCACCCACCCCTTTCCACTGTGGACTCAAGAGGCAGGTTAGGTGGTCTGGTATTCCCATCTCTTTCATAATTTTCCACAGTTGATTGTGATCCACACAGTCAAAGGCTTTGGCATAGTCCATAAAGCAGAAATAGATGTTTTTCTGGAACTCTCTTGCTTTTTCCATGATCCAGCGGATGTTGGCAATTTGATCTCTGGTTCTTCTGCCTTTTCTAAAACCAGCTTGAACATCAGAAAGTTCACGGTTCACATATTGCTGAAGCCTGGCTTGGAGAATTTTCAGCATTACTTTACTAGCATATGAGATGAGTGCAATTGTGTGGTAGTTTGAGCATTCTTTGGCATTGCCTTTCTTTGGGATTGGAATCAAAACTGACTTTTTCCAGTCCTGTGTCCACTGCTGAGTTTTCCAAAGTTGCTGGCATATTGAGTGCAGCACTTTCACAGCATCATCTTTCAGGATTTGAAATAGCTCAACTGGAATTCCATCACCTCCACTAGCTTTGTTCATAGTGGTGCTTTCTAAGGCTCACTTGACTTCACATTCCAGGATGTCTTGAGAAATCTGTATGCAGGTCAGGAAGCAACAGTTAGAACTCGACATGGAACAACAGACTGGTTCCAAATAGGAAAAGGAGTACGTCAAGGCTGTATATTATCACCCTGCTTATTTAACTTATATGCAGAGTACATCATGAGAAACGCTGGACTAAAAGAAACAGAAGCTGGAATCAAGATTGCCGGGAGAAATCTCAATAACCTCAGACTTGCAGATGACACCACCCTTATGGCAGAAAGTGAAGAGGAACTCAAAAGCCTCTTGATAAAAGTGAAAGTGGAGAGTGTAAAAGTTGGCTTAAAGCTCAACATTCAGAAAACGAAGATCATGGCATCTGGTCCCATCATCATGGGAAATAGATGGGGAAACAGTGGAAACAGTGTCAGACTTTATTTTTCTGGGCTCCAAAATCACTGCAGAAGGTGACTGCAGCCATGAAATTAAAAGATGCTTACTCCTTGGAAGGAAAGTTATGACCAACCTAGATAGCATATTCAAAAGCAGAGACATTACTTTGCCAACAAAGGTCCGTCTAGTCAAGGCTATGGTTTTTCCAGTGGTCATGTATGGATGTGAGAGTTGGACTGTGAAGAAGACTGAGGGCCAAAGAATTGATGCTTTTGAACTGTGGTGTTGGAGAAGACTCTTGAGAGTCCCTTGGACTGCAAGGAGATCCAACCAGTCCATTCTGAAGGAGATCATCCCTGGGATTTCTTTGGAGGGAATGATGCTGAGGCTGAAACTCCAGTACTTTGGCCACCTCATGTGAAGAGTTGACTCATTGGAAAAGACTGATGCTGAGAGGGATTGGGGGCAGGAGGAGAAGGGGACGACAGAGGATGAGATGGCTGGATGGCATCACTGACTCGATGGACGTGAGTCTGAGTGAACTCCGGGAATTGGTGATGGACAGGGAGGCCTGGTGTGCTGCGATTCATGGCGTCGCGAAGAGTCGGACACAACTGAGCGACTGAACTGAACTGAAAGCCCACTATGTTTTCCTAAAACATTTACTTTCACCACTTTAGAAAACTCTACACATTTATCCAGTTCCCTGTCCCTCTTTTCAGCAAAAATAAATATTATTGACCAAGTGACCTTGACTTTGGCCAGGTGTCTCACTTTGGGAAATAGACTATGAAAATCCAAAATGTATATCATATCCTAGGAGCATATTTTACATCCACTGAAATATTCAGCTTCTATACTTCTCCCCTCTTCCATTCAGTTCAGTCACTCAGTCATGTCCAACTCTTTGCAACCCCATGGACTGCAGCACGCCAGGTTTCCCTGTATGTCACCAACTCCTGGAGCTTGCTCAAACCCATGTCCATCGAGTTGGTGAGGCCATCAAACCATCCCATCCACTATTTTCCCCTGATCCTCCTCTCTTCAATCTTTCCCAGCATCAGGGTCTTTTCCAATGAGTCAGTTCTTCACATCAGGTGGCCAAAATACTAGAGTTTCAGCTTAAGCATCAGTCCTTCCAATGAATATTCAGGACTTATTTCCTTTAGAATCGACTGGTTGGATTTCCTTGCAGTCCAAGGGACTCTCTAGAGTCTTCTCCAGCACCACAGTTCAAAAGCATCAGTTCTTCGGTGTTCAGCTTTCTTTATGGTCCAACTCTGACATCCATACATGACTACTGGAAAAACCATGGCTTTCACTAGATGGAACTTTGTTGGGAAAGTAATGTCTCTGTTTTTTAATATACAGTCTAGGTTGGTCATAGCTTTCCTTCCAAGGAGCAAGTGACTTAATTTCATGGCTGCAGTCACCACCTGCAGTGATTTTGGAGCCCAAGCAAATAAATTCTCTCACTGTTTCCATTGCTTCCCCATTTATTTGCCATGGTTAAATGGGACTGGATGCCATGATCTTTATCTTTTGAATGTTGAGTTTTAAGCCAGCTTTTTCATTCTTTTCTTTCGCTTTCAAGAGGCTCTTTATCCTCTCCACTTTCTGCCTTTAGGGTGGTATCATCTGCATATCTGCAGAAGGCAATGGCACCCCACTCCAGTACTCTTGCCTAGAAAATCCCATGGATGGGGGAGCCTGG
>NW_011494898.1:1236560-1252327 GCF_000754665.1 Bison bison bison
GAGCGACTTCACTTTCCCTTTTCACTTTCATGCATTGGAGAGGGAAATGGCAACCCACTCCAGTTTTCTTGCCTGGAGAATCCCAGGGATGGGGGAGCCTGGTGGGCTGCCATCTCTAGGGTCACACAGAACCGGGCATGACTGAAGTGACTTAGCATAGCATAGCGTAGCATCTGCATATCTGAGGTTATTGAAATTTCTTCCCACAATCTTGATTCCAGCTTGTGTTTCATCCAGCCCACCATTTTGCATGATGTCCTCTGCATATTAGTTAAATAAGTAGGGTGACAATGTACAGCCTTGACCTACTCCTTTCCCAATATGGAACCAGTCTATTTTTCCATATCTGGTTCTAACTGTTGCTTCTTGACCTGCATCCAGATTTCTCAGGAGGCAGATAAGGTGGTCTAGTATTCACATCTCTTGAAAAATTTTCCACACTTTACTCTGATCCACACAGTCAAAGGCTTTAGCATAGTCAATGAAGCATAAGTAGATATTTTTCTGGAATTCCCTTGCTTTCTTTATGATCCAACGGATGTTGGCAATTTGATCTCTGGTTCCTCTACCTTTTCTAAATCCAGCTGTTACATGTAGAATTTATCAGTTCCCATACTATTGAAGCCTAGATTGAAGGATTTTTAATATAACCGTGCTAGCATGTGAAATGAGCACAGTTGTACAGTAGTTTGAATATTCTTTGAGATTGTTTTTCTCTGGGATTGGAATGATAACTGAACTTTTCCATTCCTGTGTCCACTGCTGAGTTTTCCAAACTTGCTGGCATATTGAATGCAGTATTTTAACAGCATCATCTTTTAAGGTTTTAAATAGCTCAACATAAATTCCATCACTTTCACTAGCTTGATATGCAGGTAGTAATATCATTAATGTGGAACCACTGATATCTACATGCTATTTGTTCTGACTTGAAATGGCATGCATTGATTTATTCACATCTTGTCCAGTCTCTGTGTGGTTTCTGCAGTGAAAGTGAAAGTGTTAGTAGCTCAGTTGTGTCCAACTCTTTGTGACCCCATTGACTGTAGCCCTCCAGACTCCATTGTGCATGGAATTCTCCAGGCAAGAAAACTGGAGTGGATTGTCATTTCCTTCTCCAGGTCTCTTCCCAACCCAGGAATCGAACCCAGATCTCCTGCATTGCAGGCAGATTCTTTAATATCTGAGCCACCAGGGAAGTTTCTAAAGTGGCTGCCCTTAAATTTGTGATCATCAACAGGCAAAGAGAAAACTTAATCTTTTTGAAACTAGCTCGATTCCATTTATTTTTTTAGCTTAATTAATTAATTTATTCAATTGTAGACTAATTACTTTACAATATTGTAGTGGTTATGTCATACCTTGACCTGAATCACCCATGGGTTTCATGTGTTTCCCATCCTGAACCCGCCTCCCAACTCCATCCCCAGCCCATCCCTCAGAATCATCCCAGTGCACCAGCCCTGAGCACCCTGTCTCATGTATTGAACCTGGACTGGCAATCTGTTTCACATATGATAATATACATGTTTCAATGCTATTATCTTAAATCATCCCACCCTCGCCTTATCCCACAGAGTCCAAAAGACTGTTCTATACATCTGTCTCTCTTTTGCTGTCTCGCATATACGGTCATCATTCCCATCTTTCTAAATTCCATATATATATGTGTTAGTATACTGTATTGGTGTTTTTCTTTCTGGCTTACTTCACTCTGTATAATAGGCTCCAGTTTCATCCACCTCATTAGAACTGATTCAAATGCATTGTTTTTAATGGCTGAGAAATATTCCATTGTATATATGTATCACAGCTTTCTTATCCATTTGTCTGGTGATGGCTTACTTCACTCTGTATAATAGGCTCCAGTTTCATCCACCTCATTAGAACTGATTCAAATGCATTGTTTTTAATGGCTGAGAAATATTCCATTGTATATATGTACCACAGCTTTCTTATCCATTTGTCTGGCGATGGACATCTAGGTTGCTTCCATGTCCTGGCTATTGTAAACAGTGCTGCAATGACGATTGGGGTACACGTGTCTCTTTCAATTCTGGTTTCCTTGGTGTGTATGCCCAGCAGTGGGATTGCTGGGTCATATGGCAGTTCTATTTCCAATTTTTTAAGGAATCTCCACACTGTTCTCCATAGTGGCTGTAGTAGTTTGTATTCCCAGCAACAGTGTAAGAGGGTTCCCTTTTCTCCACACCCTCTACAGCAGTTATTGTTTGTAGACTTTTTGATAGCAGCCATTCTGACCAGTGTGAGATGGTACCTTATTGTGGTTTTGATTTGCATTTCTCTGATAATGAGTAATGTTAAGCATCTTTTCATGTGTTTGTTAGCCATCTGTATGTCTTCTTTGGAGAAATGTCTGTTTAGTTCTTGGTCCATTTTTGAGTGGGTCCTTTATTTTTCTGGAATTGAGCTGCAGGAGCTGCTTATATATTTTTGAGATTAATTCTTTGTCAGTTACTTCGTTTGCTATTGTTTTCTCCCAATCTGAAGACTGTCTTTTCACCTTGCTTAGAATTTAATTAAGCTTAATTAGGCCCCATTGGTTATTTTTGTTTTTATTTTCATTACTCTGGGATGTGGGTCATAGAGGATCCTGCTGTGATTTATGTCAGAGAGTGTTTTGCCTATGTTTTCCTCTAGGACTTTTATAGTTTCTGGTCTTATGTTTAGATCTTTAATCCATTTTGAGTTTATTTTTGTGTATGGTGTTAGAAAGTGTTCTAGTTTCATTCATTTACAAGTGGTTGACCAGTTTTCCCAGCATCAATTGTTAAAGAGATTGTCTTTTCTCCATTGTATATTCTTGCCTCCTTTGTCAAAGATAAGGTGTCCATAGGTGCATGGATTTTTCTCTGGGCTTTCTATTTTGTTCCATTGAGCTATGTTTCTGTCTTTGTGCCAGTACCATACTGTCTTGATGACTGTGGCTTTGTAGTAGAGTCTGAATTCAGGCAGGCTGATTCCTCCAGTTTCACTCTTCTTTCTCAAGATTGCTTTGGCTATTTGAGGCTTTTTGTATTTCCATACAAATTGTGAAATTATTTGTTCTAGTTCTCTGAAAAATACCGTTGGTAGCTTGATAGGGATTGCATTGAATCTATAGATTGCTTTGGGTAGTATACTCATTTTCACTATATTGATTCTTCCAATCCATGAACATGGTATATTTCTCCTTCTGTTTTTGTCCTCTTTGATTTCTTTCACCAGTGTTTTATAGTTTTCTATATATAGGTCTTTTGTTTCTTTAGGTAGATATATTCCTAAGTATTTTATTCTTTTCATTGCAATGGTGTATGGAATTGTTTCCTTAATTTCTCTTTCTGTTTTCTCATTGTTAGTGTATAGGAATGCAAGGGATTTCTCTGTGTTGATTTTATATCCTGCAACTTTACTATATTCATTGATTAGTTCTAGTAATTTTCTGGTAGAGTCTTTAGGGTTTTCTATGTAGAGGATCATGTCATCTGCAAACAGTGAGAGTTTTACTTCTTCTTTTCCAATCTGGATTCCTTTTATTTCTTTTTTTTAAATTTAATTTAATTTTTTAATTTTACAATATTGTACTGGTTTTGCCATATATCAAAATGAATCCACCACAGGTGTACATGTATTCCCCATCCTGATCCCTCCTCTCTCCTCCCTCCCCATACCATCCCTCTGGGTCGTCCCAGTGCACCAGCCCCAAGCATCCAGTATCGTGCATCGAACCTGGACTGGCGACTCATTTCATATATGATATTATACATATTTCAATGCCATTCTCCCAAATCATTCCACCCTCTCCCTCTCCCACAGAGTCCAAAAGACTTTTCTGCTCTGATTGCTGTGGCCAAAACTTCCAAAACTATGTTGAATAGTAGTGGTGAGAGTGGGCACCCTTGTCTTATTCCTGACTTTAGGGGAAACACTTTCAATTTTTCACCATTAAGGATAATGTTTACTGTGGGTTTGTCTTACATGGCTTTTATTATGTTGAGGTATGTTCCTTCTATGCTTGCTTTCTGGAGGGTTTTTATCATAAATAGATGTTGAATTTTGTCAAAGGCTTTCTCTGCATCTATTGAGATAATCATATGGTTTTTATCTTTCAATTTGTTAATGTGATGTATCACATTGATTGATTTGTGGATATTAAAGAATCCTTGCATCCCTAGGATAAAGCCCACTTGGTCATGATGTATGATCTTTTAAATAGGTTGTTGGATTCTGTTTGCTAGAATTTTGTTAAGGATTTTTCTATCTATGTTCATCAGTGTTATTGGCCTGTGGTTTTTTTTTTTTTTTTTTGTAGCATCTTGGTCTGGTTTTCTATTAAGATGATGGTGGCCTCATAGAATGAGTTTGGAAGTTTACCTTCCTCTGCAATTTTTTGGAAGGGTTTGAGTAGGATAGGTGTTAGCTCTTCTCTAAATTTTTGGTAGAATTCAGCTGTGAAGCCATCTGGACCTGGGCTTTTGTTTGCTGGAAGATTCCTGATTACAGTTTTGATTTCTGTGCTTGTGATGAGTCTATTAAGATTTTCTATTTCTTCTTGGTTCAGTTTTGGAAAGTTATACTTTTATAAGAATTTGTCCATTTCTTCCAAATTGTCCATTTTATTTGCATATAGTTGCTGACAGTTGGAGAAGGCAATGGCACCCCACTCCAGTACTCTTACCTGGAAAATCCCACGGATGGAGGAGCCTGGTAGGCTGCAGTCCATGGGGTCGCTAAGAGTCAGACCTGACTGAGCAACTTCACTTTCACTTTTCACTTTCATGCATTGGAGAAGGAAATGGCACCCCACTCCAGTGTTCTTGCCTGGAGAATCCCAGGGACAGGGGAGCCTGGTGGCTGCCGTCTATGGGGTCGCACAGAGTCGGACACGACTGAAGCGACTTAGCAGCAGCAGTAGCAGCAGCAGCTGATAGTAGTCTCTTATGATCCTTTATATTTCAGTGTTGTCTTTTGTGATCTCTCCATTTTCATTTCTCATTTTGTTGATGATTCTTCTCCCTGTTTCTTGAGGAGTCTGGCTAATGGTTTGTCTATTTTATTTATCTTCTCAAAGAACCAGCTTTTAGTTTTGTTGATTTTTGCTATGGTCTCTTTTGTTTCTTTTGCATTTATTTCTGCCTTAATTTTTATGATTTCTTCCTTCTACTAACCCTGGGGTTCTTTATTTCTTCCTTTTCTAGTTGCTTTAGGTGTCGAATTGGGTTATTCATTTGACTTTTCTCTTGTTCTTGAAGTAAGCTTGTATTGCTATGAACCTTCCCCTAGCACTGCTTTTACTGAGTCCCATAGGTTTTGGGTCATTGTGTTTTCATTTTCATTTGTTTCTATGCATATTTTGATTTCTTCTCCAATTTGTTGGTTATTCAGAAGTGTGTTGTTTAGCCTCCATATGTTTGTATTTTTAATATTTTTTTCTTTCCTGAAGTTGACATCTAATCTTACTGCATTGTGATCAGAAAAGATGGTTGAAATGATTTCGATTTTCTTGAATTTACCAAGGCTAGATTTATGTCATAGGATGTGATCTATCCTGGAGAAGGTTCTGTATGCACTTGAGAAAAAAGTGAAATTCATTGTTTTGGGGTGAAATGTCTTATAGATACCAATTAGGTCTAACTGGTCCATTGTATCATTTAAAGTTTGTGTTTCCTTGCTAATTTTCTATTTAGTTGATCTATCCATAGGAGTAAGTATTAAAGTCTCCAACTATTATTGTGTTACTGTTAATTTCCCCTTTCATACGTGTTAGCATTTGCCTTACATATTGTGGTGCTCCTATGTTGAGTGCATATATAATTGTTATATCTTCTTCTTGGATTGATCCTTTGATCATTATGTAGTGTCCATCTTTGTCTCTTCTTACAGCCTTTATTTCAAAGTCTGTTTTATCTGATATGAGTATTGCTACTCCTGCTTTCTTTTGGTCTCCATTTGCATGAAATATCTTTTTCCAGCCCTTCACTTTCAGTCTATATGTGTCCCTGTTTTGAGGTGGGTCTCTTGTGGACAGCATATATAGGGGTCTTGTTTTTGTATCCATTCAGCCAGTCTTTGTCTTTTAGTTAGGGCATTCAACCCATTTATATTTAAGGTAATTATTGATAAGTATGATCCTGTTGCCATTTACTTTGTTGTTTTGGGTTCAAGTTTATACACCTTTTCTGTGTTTCCTGTCTAGAGAAGATCCTTTAGCTTTTGTTGGAGAGATGGTTTGGTGGTGCTGAATTCTCTCAGCTTTTGGTTGTCTGTAAAGGTTTTGATTTCCTTCATATTTGAATGAGATCTTTGCTGGGTACAGTAATCTGGGTTGTAGGTTTTTCTCTTTCATCACTTTAAGTATGTACTGCCATTCCCTTCTCACCTGAAGAGTTTCTATTGAAAGATCAGCAGTTATCCTTATGGGAGTCCCCTTGTATGTTATTTGTTGCTTTTCCCCTGCTGCTTTTAATATTTGTTCTTTGTGTTTGATCTTCATTAATTTGATTAATATGTGTCTTGGGGTTAACACATATTAATCAGGGTTTATCCTGTCTGGGACTCTCTGGGTTTCTTGGACTTGGGTGGCTATTTCCTTCCCCATTTTAGCGAAGTTTTCAACTATTATCTCCTTAAGTTTTTCTCATGGCATTTCTTTTTGTCTTCTTCTCCTGAGACTCTTATGATTCGAATGTTGGGGCATTTGACATTGTGCCAGAGGTCTCTGGGTTTGTCCTCATTTCTTTTAATTCTTTTTTCTTTTTTCCTCTCTTCTTCATTTATTTTCACCATTATATCTTCCACCTCACTTATCCTATCTTCTGCCTCCATTATTCTACTGTTGGTTCCCTCTAGAGTGCTTTTGATCTTAGGTATTGCATTATTCATTATATATTGACTCTTTTTTATTTCTCCTAGGTCCTTGCTAAATATTTCCTGCATCTTCTCAATCCTTGTCACCAGGCTATTTATCTGTAACTCCATCTTGTTTAATTATGTAAAGTTTAAAAATAAAATAAAATAAAAGATTTTGGATCATTTTTACTATCATTATTCTGAATCCTTTTTCAGGTAGACTCCCTATCTCCTCCTCTTTTGTTTGGTTTGGTGGGCATTTATCATGTTCCTTTACCTGCTGAGTGTTTCTCTGCCTTTTTATCTTGTTTAGCCTGCTGTATTTGGGGTGGCCTTTCTGTATTCTGGAAGTTTGTGGTTCCTCTTTATTGTGGAGGTTCCTCCCTGTGGGTGAGGTTGAACAAGTGGCTTGTCAAGGTTTCCTGGTTAGGGAAGCTTGCATTGGTGTTCTGGTGGATGGAGCTGGATTTCTTCTCTCCAGAGTGCAATGAAGTGTCCAGTAGAGAGTTTTGAGGTGTCTATGGGTTTGGTGTGACTTTGGGCAGCCTATATATTAAAGCTCAGGGCTATGTTCCTGCATTGCTGGAGAATGTGCATGGTATGTCTTGCTCTGGAACTTGTTGGCTCTTGGGTGGAGCTGGGTTTCAGTGTAGGTGTGGAGGCTTTTTGATGAGCTTTTATTGATTAATGTTCCCTGGAGTCAGGAGTTTTCTGGTGTACTCAGGTTTTGGATTTAAGCCTCTTGCCTCTGGTTTTCAGTCTTATTCTTACAGTAGCCTCAAGACTTCTCCATCTATACAGCACAGATGATAAAACATCTAGGTTAATGGAGAAAAGATTGTCCACAATGAGGAACACCCAGAAAGGTTCACTGAGTTACATGGAGAAGAGAAGAGGGAGGAGGGCGATAGAAGTGACCAGGAGGAGAAGAGGGGGAATCAAAAGGGGAGAGAGCAATCTAGCCAGTAATCAGTTCTCTATGTGTTCTCCACAGCCTGGAACACCCAGAGAGATTCACAGAGTTACATAGAGAAACGATGAGGAAAGAAGGAGATAGAGGTGACCAAGAGCAAAAGAGGGGGAGTCAAAAGGAGAGAGACAGATCTAGTCAGTAGTCAGTTCCCTAAGTGTTCTCCACAGCCTGGAATACCCAAAAGATTCACAGAGTTGGGTAGAGAAGAGAAGGGGGAGGGAGAAGATTGAGGTGACCTAAGGGAGAAAAAGGAGAGTCAAAATTGGGAGAGGGCAATCAAGCCAGTAATCACACTCCTAAGTAAAAATGGATACTGAAGATTGGATTCTTAAAGGTACAAAATTGATAACAAATACCAAAAAGCAAGCAAAAATTAGAAATCTAGAGTAGAGGTTAAACTCTCAAAAATACAATATTAACAAAACAAAACAAAACAACAAAAATTATAAAAAATATATATGCAATTTGCTTTAAAAATAGGGTCTTTTTTTTTGCAAGGTAATACTAGTTTATAAAAATGAAAATTGAAGGAGTAATAAAGGAGTAATAAAAAGTTTTATTTTTTTTAATAAAAAAAATTTTTTTTAAATGGTAAATATCTAGGAATTTCTCTGGAACTGTTGCAGGCAGTGGGGGTCAGTTTAGTTTCAGGTAGTTCCTTGTTCCAGCTTATACCTCTCAAGGTCTATAGGCCCCTTCCAATGTAGTTGGTGCTAACTACAGGGTTTTAATCTGTTGCACCAGTCACTCCCAAAGCTGTTCCCTATGATTATTTTGATTTCTTCTGTTTGAAAGTCTCTTCAGTGTCAATTTCCACCGTGACACAAGGGGGCAAAAGTGGTCACTTATTTTGGCTCAGTTGGTTCAGTCATGCTGTGGGGAGGGAGGAACATTGCAAACAAATATCACTGGCATGTGTGGGGAGTACTCACAATGTCTGGACTACACCAGGTTTGCCCCTGCTCAGGGCATGTGTGCTTTCCCAGTCTATACTGCTTAGGCTCCAGGTTGCTCTGCAGGGGAACTGTCTAAAGCAGGGCCTGGGTTGTGGTGCTTCCCAGGTCTAAGCCGCTCAGGTTCAGGTTCTTGGGTACTCTACAAAGGCACAGACTCAGTTGGGCCTGCATTTTGTGCCCTTCCCAGGTCTGAGCAGCTCAGGTGACCAGGTGCTTGGCGAGCACACTCTCCCCAGGTAGGGCGGTGAGTCTTATCACCTCCCCCATCCCAGCCCCTCAGTTTCCTGGGTGTGCAATGGGGATGCTGTCTCAGATGTGCCTTGTGTCACCTCTGGGGAGCAGATGCCTGGCTGCGACCCTCCCAGAGGATGTCGACTGTCAAGGATCCCAGGAAGACTTTGTTCATAACTGGGAGCCTACTCACAGTGTAGTAGAGGATGCCATCTCTGGGGCCGAGATTGCCCCTTTCCGGCTCTGGCTGTCGCCCGCCTGCCTCTCTGCCCTTGGTGGGGGATGGGCCGGTCCACAGCTGGCTAGCTCTCCTCTGGTGGTTGCTAAGTCCTTTGTTCTGTGAGCAGCCTGGCAGTGCCTTAGGTTAGGGCTTTTCATGGGAAAGTTCTCTCTCTCTTTTTTTCTCTCTCTCTGGCTATCCCACAGTTTGGGTTGCTATCTCACATTAGCTCCCTCAGATTGCCCTCAGGCATTCAGGCCCAGTCCTTATCCCAAGCACTGCGGTCTGCCCCTCCCTGTTCAGCCCCCACTTGCAGGTGGCTTGCAGATGGGAGCGGCTGGGCTACTTCTCTGCTGGGAGTTGCCATTAGGCAGGTAACCTGTGGGTTTTATTTATTTATTTACTTATTTTTTCTCCCAGTTATGTTGCCCTCTGAGATTCCAAAACTGCCCACAGACCCGCCTGTGAGAGGGTTTCCTGGTGTTTGGAAACTTCTCTTTTACAAGTCCATCCCTAACTCTTTTGCCTCTCTTTTTATCTTTTATATTTTGTCTTACCTCCTTTTGAAGACAGTGGCCTGCCTTTCTGGGTGCCTGGTGTCCTCTGCCAGCGTTCAGAGGTTGTTTTGTGGAATTTGCTCAGTGTTCAAATGATCTTTCGATAAATTTGTGGGGGAGAAAGTGGTCTCCCTTTGCTATTCCTCTGCCATCGTAGGACTGCCCCCCTTGATTCCATTTAGATTGAACCTGCAACCTTGACTTCATCAAACACTATGATCAAAACAATTGAAACAGCTGTCCTAAACTGACTATAAATATAAATTAGGAATATCATAATTCTTGATTATAATTTTTATTCCTTTACACATATAATTTTTCCTTCTTCCCAGGCTCAGACCTGGGAAGGGCACAAAACACAGGCCCAACTGAGTCTGTGCCTTTGTGGAGTACCCAAGAACCTGAACCTGAGTGGCTTAGACCTGGGAAGCACCACAACCCAGGCCCTGCTTTAGACAGTTCCCCTGCAGAGCAACCTGGAGCCTAAGGTTACACATATAATTACAAATATAATCACAAGACTGCATTTGTACAATATTCTTTTTGAAAAAAAATTCAAACTGGCTTCTTCACTAAGATCTTAGGGAAATCTCTTAAAGATTGTCTTCAAATTATACCATTTCCTAAATATATAATCATCTAATTTCTTCCCCATCATTTCAACCAAATTTAGGAATTCGTGTATATATTTAGTGTTCATGGGATTACTAACTCATTGAATGTTGGACCTACAACATCTTAGGTGTAATATTTTTCAATAGCTTGATTTTTGGATGAAAAATTTAAAGTTTAAATAAATTACTTATCCAAAATTATGCTTCCTAGGTGGCTCAGTGGTAAAGAATATACCTGCCAAGCAGGAGATGCAGGTTTGATCCCTGGGAGAAGGAAATGGCAACCCACTTCGTATTTTTGCCTGGGAAATCCCATGGACAGAGGAGTCTGGCGGGCTGCAGTCTGTGGTATAAAACATTCCATAGTCTTAATCTTTGTTGAAGAAACTAAGGTTTAAATAAGTTACTTATCCAATGTCACTCAAATACTTATGGAAAATGAATAACTCTAACCTGGCTTTCACTCCAGTACTCTTGCCTGGAAAATCCCATGGACGGAGGAGCCTGGTAGGCTGCAGTCCATGGGGTCGCTAAGAGTCGGGCACGACTGATCGACTTCACTTTCACTTTTCACTTTCATACATTGGAGAAGGAAATGGCAACCCACTCCAGTATTCTTACCTGGAGAATCCCAGGGATAGAGGAGCCTAGTGGGCTACCTTCTATGGGGTCGCACAGAGTCGGACATGACTGAAGCGACTTAGCAGCAGCAACCTGGCTTTCCTATTTCTTTTTTCCAGTGTTTTTTCTTTCTTTCTTTCTTTCTTCTTTTTTCTAAAGCACCAGAAATCTTTATTTTTTTCAGTGTTATGGCCAGAATTAATGTGTGCATCAAGAGTGATTTGTTGGTAGTATGGAATGAAGATAGATAAGTAGTTAGATAGACAGATAGATGTATATGTATATATTTATAGTCTCCCAACAACCAACTGTATTATATATACTCTAGTTTTCCAGAAAAAGATGCCTTCAAGGCCTGGATAATTCTGATATTTATCTTGTTTGTAGTTAACAAAATTGCTCCTTGATTTTAAGATATTTATTTTGAGGTAGATTTTAATCAGAATCGAAGTCTTGTAGGATTTTTTAATATGACAAATCAGACTTTCTGTACTCTTGGTATTAATGCCAACTTCAGGTAACAAATCTCAAAGTGTCTGTGGCCCTATTCTTACTGAATACCTCATCAGAAAAGTGATAATTGTGGGGATTATTTTAAGAACAGGTAGATCATGTATCCCTCTAGATAACCTATGATTCATTATTGGAGCAAGCCATACAAACTAAATGGGAAAGGTTGGACCATGTAGCCTTTAGAACCCTGCTAAACTTCCTTCAATAATTTGCACTTTAGTGAGATGTTGAATTTCTTAGAGTTACTGTAAGGTGGTTCTTGCTGTACCTTGTCAGGTGATTGTGCCCTTTTTGATGACTTCTGTAAAAAAAAAATTTTTTTTTTTAAATTTCATAGCTCACTGCAGGAAAGGAAAATGACATACTTCTTTGAATGGCTAATTAGAAATATGTAGCTAAAAACACTTCCCTTGCTTTTCTTTCATTTTGACTTTCAAGAAATTGAGAAAAAATATTTGGTTCAGCTATATGATTTACATAAGTTCTTAAGACCTGTTTATATTTCTACAAACTTGATATCTTATTTGTAGTTTTAATTTCTATAGGATGTTCTAAGTTCGCTACAGAACAGTGTAAAACTTAAAAATGTGGAATGAGTAAAATGAATGAATGTATACATATATAAATGCATATGCTTTGAAAAATAACTATGTCCAAGGTATTTTCTTATGTTATTAAGCTATAACTTCTCTATTGTCTTATAAAGTAAGTACAATTACTGTAGGAGACTGGAGGTAAAAAGAGTTATATCACTGCTCAAGTTCAGATCAGTTTTTAAAAAACTCAACACTAAAACTCAGGATTCCTGCTTACAACTCTCTTTTTATTGTGTCATTGTGCTAATATAATTTTCTGTGAATTAGAGATAAAATCAGCTGCTAAGGTTGAATGCTCTCAGTAACATAAATCCTCTGCACTCCACTTTAAATAGAAGTTCTAGTTCATTAGTTTTTGCTCTCTGCATAGAATTAGATACATTTTAAATTTCTATAGGCTGGCATATAATGTAAATTTATTCTGCAAGTTTTATAGAGAAACTTAATTTTACAGTGTTCTCAATATTCCAGAAGAAAATATGCTATTAACACAGTTTTATTCTTAAAGGAATATACATTAAATTAGTCTGTGACTTTTGTGCAGCTTACTGATTTTTCTCTCTTTTTAAAAACGTATTTATTTATTTATTTTTGGCTGCACTGGGTTTTCACTGCTTTGCAGACTTTCTCTAGTTGTTATGAGGAGGGGCTATTCTTCATTTCAGTGTGCAGGCTTCTCATTGCTGTGGCTTCTTTTGTTGCAGAGAATGGGTTCTAGGCCCACAAGCTTTAGTAGTTGTGGTGTGTGAACTCATTAGTTGTGGTGCACGGGCTTAGCTGGCAGCGACATGTGGAATCTTCCCTGATCAGGGATTGAACCCGTGTCCTCTTCATTGTCAGGTTGATTCCTACCAGTAGAATGCCAGAGAAGTCCTGATTTTTCTCTTTAGTCTTTAATCTTTTATAAGAAAATTGCATTTGTCTTTTAGTTTAGGCATCAACTTCTTGCTGGTTAAAAATAATAATAATTGGATGTTTATGGTGAGGATAATAATAGTGGTTACAATTTTCTATGTGTCAAGAATTTATCATGTATATTCTCATTTAATAGTTGCAAAGTATCAATAGGTATGATGTTAGTCATTGTGAAGTTAGGCAAAGAAACAATAAACTAAATGAAAAGACAATGCACAGAATGGGAGAAAATATTTGCAAATGATGTTACTGACAAATCGTCTCCAAAATTTTCAAACAGCACATATAGTTTGATATCATCAAAACAGACGACCCCATAAAAATATGTGCAGAAGACCTAAATAGACTTTTCTCTAAAAAGAAC
Source organism: Bison bison bison (assembly GCF_000754665.1). Classification (NCBI taxonomy): domain Eukaryota; kingdom Metazoa; phylum Chordata; class Mammalia; order Artiodactyla; family Bovidae; genus Bison; species Bison bison. Next base: position 1,249,970 of record NW_011494898.1, read on the forward strand.
ATGCAGATGACCAAGAAACACATGAAAAGATGTTCAGCATCACTAATTATTAGAGAAATACAAGTCAAAACTACAATGAGATACCACCTCACACCTGTCAGAATGACTATCACCAAAAACTTCACAAATAAGAAATGCTGGACAGGGTGTAGAGAGAAGGAACCTTCCTATACTGTTGATGGAAAAATAAATTGGTGCAACCACTGTGAAAACAGTAGGGAAGTTCCTTTAAAAACTAAAAATAGAACTATCATTTGCAATTTCACTTCTGGGCATATATCCCAAGAAAAACATGGTCTGAAATGATACATGCACATCAGTGTTCATTGGAGCACTATTTACAATAGCTGGGACATGAACACAACCTAAATATTCATCAACAGAGGAATGGGTAAAGAAGATGTGGTACATGTATACAATGGATTATTACTCCGCCATTAAAAAATGAATGAAATAATAACATTTGCAGCAACATGGATGGATCTAGAGATTGCCGTACTGAGTGAAATAAGTCAGACAGAGAAAGAGATATGATATCTGTGAAATCTAAAAGAAAATGATGCAAATGAACTTATTTACAAAACAGAAACAGACTCACAGACTCATAGAGAACAAATTTATGGTTACCAAGGGGGAGGGATAGTTTGGGATTCATGTGAGTGAAAGTCACTCAGTCATGTCTGACTCTTTGTGATGCCATGGGCTGTATAGTCCATGGAATTCTCCAGGTCAGAATACTGGAGTGGGTAGCCTTTCTCTTCTCCAGGGGACCTTCCCAATGCAGGGATCAAACCCAGGTCTCCCACATTGCAGGCAGATTCTTCACCAGCTGAGCCACAAGGGAAGCCCTTGGGATTCATAATCACTGCTTTATTAAAACGGATAACCAAGGACCTACTGTATAGCACAGGGAACTCTGCTTAATATTATGTAACAACATAAATGGGAAATGAATTTGAAAAATAGATACATTTATATGTAAAAAAAAAAAAATTTAGGAAAACAGGTTCAAAGTGGTTACATAATACTCTGAGCTCACAATAGTAAACTGAAGAGCAAGTATTTGTATCTGTGTGTATCTGATTCTAATGTCCAGATTCCATCCATATATTACAACTACTGATATTACCACCACCACCGAACATTACATAATGCTTACCCTAGTCAGCCTCTGTCCCAAAAATTTATGTAAATTATATATATTTACATATATTAACTTATTTAATTCTGAACACAATCTAAGATGTATCTCCACTTTACCAAAAAGGAAATAAAGACTCAGAGAGTTTAACTAACTCATACAAAGATACAGCTATTTAATTACTCAACCCTTATTCTATCCTAAACATTCTGTCTTCAGAAGATATGCAATTATCCACCATGTTAAATTCTCCTTCTACTGCAGTTCCTGCTTCTTTAACTTCTGTAAGAATTGTTTATTTGTGATATATTTCTAAAAAGAAGCATGTCTCATTCATGATATAGGGCCCATTTAAACTCTGTCTGATATATTTACCCCTTCTTCATTTTTTGTTTTGAGTGGCAATGACAACCTTATTTTTTTTGTTTGTTTTTTACTTTATTTTTTTTTAATTTTGTTTTATTTTTAAAGTTTACAATATTGTATTAGTTTTGCCAAATATCGAAATGAATCCGCCACAGGTATACCTGTGTTCCCCATCCTGAACCCTCCTCCCTCCTCCCTCCCCATACCCTCCCTCTGGGTTGTCCCAGGGCACCAGCCCCAAGCATCCAGTATCGTGCATCGAACCTGGACTGGCGACTCATTTCATACATGATATTATACATGTTTCAATGCCATTCTCCCAAATCTCCCCACCCTCTCCCTCTCCCACAGAGTCCATAAGACTGATCTATACATCAGTGTCTCTTTTGCTGTCTCATACACAGGATTATTGTTACCATCTTTCTAGATTCCATATATATGTGTTAGTATACTGTATTGGTGTTTTTCTTTCTGGCTTACTTCACTCTGTATAATAGGTTCCAGTTTCATCCATCTCATTAGAACTGATTCAAATGTATTCTTTTTAATGGCTGAGTAATACTCCATTGTGTATATGTACCAAAGCTTTCTTATCCATTCATCTGCTGATGGGCATCTAGGTTGCTTCCATGTCCTGACTATTATAAACAGTGCTGCGATGAACATTGGGGTACACATGTCTCTTTCCCTTCTGGTTTCCTCAGTGTGTATGCCCAGAAGTGGGATTGCTGGATCATAAGGCAGTTCTATTTCCAGTTTTTTAAGGAATCTCCACACTGTTCTCCATATTGGCTGTACTAGTTTGCATTCCCACCAACAGTGTAAGAGGGTTCCCTTTCTCCACACCCTCT
>NW_011494898.1:1252427-1263962 GCF_000754665.1 Bison bison bison
TTTCCAGTTTTTTAAGGAATCTCCACACTGTTCTCCATATTGGCTGTACTAGTTTGCATTCCCACCAACAGTGTAAGAGGGTTCCCTTTCTCCACACCCTCTCCAGCATTTATTGCTTGTAGACTTTTGGATCGCAGCCATTCTGACTGGCGTGAAATGGTACCTCATAGTGGTTTTGATTTGCATTTCTCTGATAATGAGTGATGTTGAGCATCTTTTCATGTGTTTGTTAGCCATCTGTATGTCTTCTTTGGAGAAATGTCTATTTAGTTCTTTGGCCCATTTTTTGATTGGGTCATTTATTTTTCTGGAGTTGAGCTGTAGGAGTTGCTTGTATATTTTTGACAACCTTATTTTTAAATATTGCAACCATCTAATGGTATATAGGCCTGAAGGAAAGAACTTGGAGGAGCTATACAGCTTCTTATTTACTTTTGTTAATAGAAAAATGCTTCCTATAATACTCTGGGTGATTTACTTTGCTGAATTTTAAAGGTCAAACTTTTTGTTTGGCGAAAAGTAGGTTTCCAGTAAATATTCAAACTTAATATTTAAAAAAGTATCTCCAAGGCAGAAAGTACACAAAACACTGTTGAAAGTTAATGGGCTGTCATTTAAATGCCCCAAACTTTGATGTGAAGAAGTCATGGGTTAATATGACAGCCAACAGCACAGGGTATGAAACATTGTCTAGGTAAGATTTCAAATGATTCATATGTTATTAAAGATTCTGTGACTTTGAAAGAATGTTCTTTATACAAATTATACATTGGGAAATTAAAATGTCACCAAAATTAATCCATGATTCCTATTTTTTTATAATATCTGATCCATTTTTATTTCTTGATTACAAATAACTTAAATCATGGAGGAAAGGATAAGGACTGACTTAAAAGTTGAGCTAAAACCACAAATACAAAAATATTTGTTACAGTGATATCAATTGTATAAACAAATATTGAGAAAATGCTGGAAGAAAATTTGCTAAAGTGTAAAATGAGAGTTACACTTTTTTAGATCGTAAGACTAGAGTTGATAGTTGATTTCTTTCTTTTTTATATTTTTCTGGTTTATTCACTTACCTTACAATAGATATGTATTATATTTATAGTCATAAAAATGTTAATGCTTTTTATTTCAGAATAAATGAACTTTTATTAGGCTAAATTTTACAATTGCTAGCCAACAGCTCATATGCTATTTCTAGAACTAGATTCTTTAATATTTTAAGTTCAGTGACAATTTCATCTTGATTTCACATTGGAATATAATAACTCCTTTATGTTTTTATTTTTAAATTTATATGTGTTATAAGATATTTTAAGCATAAAAAAACTACAGGGGGTGATAAACACCCATGTACCCATTTCCAAATTATACAATACATGTTAATATTTTGCCATATTTATTTTACTTAAAGTCTTACGGATAGAAATAATGCCTTCTGCCTCATGTCCCTCATTCTTTTTGTCTCCCTTTTATCATTTCTCCAGGAATTTAAAATGCATGCTAAGTTTTTACAATCTAATTAGAATCCATATTATACCACTTCCATTGGTGCATAGATGCTTAGCACCAAATAAATCCCCTTGTCCTCTTCCACTTAATGGTGTACTTGTCTTATATGTTATACTTACATATGGGGAATCCCCCGGCAGATAATGCTATACATTTTGCTTTCAATTATCAAATGAATTTAAAGAACTCAAAGGGAAAATAGTTTATTAAATGTATCCAGTTATTATTTTTTGTTTATTCTGTTGCTCTTTATTCCTGATTTTCCATGTATGTTTTTGGTATCTGTCTAAAGGTTTAACTTTAGGTGTTGTTTTTGAACAGCTGTAATAATGACACTTTTTCTTAATTTTTCTTCATCTGAGGATATTATTTCACCTTCATTCCTGAAGGATATTTCACTGGATATAAAATTAAGGCATACTAGTCTTTTTCTAATACTTTAAAAACTTCATACTACTCCTTTTATTCTCCCTGAGAAATCTGCTATTTTCTAAATCATTGTTCCCCTGTTGATACTATTATTTTTCTGGAGGCTTTGAAGATTTTTTATTCATTTCATATCTTCAATATTTTGATAAGGATGTGTCCAGGCATCGATTTCTTTGGGTTTATCCTGTTTAGAACAGGAATGTTCAGCTGAGAGAACATTCAGCTGTTCTCTCAGCTGAATGAATGTATAGGCTTTTGCCACATTTGGGAAGTTTTCAGCTATTATTCTTCAAAAGATTTTTAGCATCATACATGTTTTTTCTGTTCTTCTAGCTCCCTGATGACACAAAATTTGGTCTTATTATTTATATCATTGCTCAATAGTTCCTTGAAATTCTGTTTATTTTTGAAGATCATTATTTTTCTCTCTTGTTCAGATTGGATCATTTTTATTAATCTATCTTCAGATTCACAGGCTATCAGCCTCATTTTGCTATTGAATCCTTCTAATGAGTTTTTTTTTTTTAATTTTGGTTTTTCTATTTTTCAGTTAGTAACTTTTCTTTTGGTTCTTCTTTATATCTTCTGTATTTTTGTAGTTATATATTTTATTTTGAATCTGTTTCAAGAGTGTTCATGGCGGCTCACTCGGCGTTTTAACATTAGCTGCTTTAAAGTCTTTGTTAGATAATTTCAATATACATATAATATTGTCTGTGGCATCTATTGGTTATCTTTAGGTTAAGATTTTCATGATATTATGTAAGCTAAGTAATTTTGAATCATATCCTACACATTCTGAATAATATAAGAATCTATCCTATTTGAGTTCAGGGGATAATGTTGATATTTCTGCAGGCACCTGATATGTTTAGGTTCAGGCCACAATGCCCAACTTAACTCTGTGGGTAATATTTCAAATATTGCTTCTTTTTTTTTTTAAATTAATTGCCCTGCAATTGTGATCAGTCTCCCATGTTATCCAAAGTTCCACCTGGAAACTGTGTGGAGGTATATACATTAATTCCGTTTTCCAATTTATATGTCAGTTTAGATAAGATCCATACACTTGCCAGTCAGGAATAATTTGAGTTTCCTGGGTTTGGGTAGCTGGATGCATTTTATGTTACAAGGAAGAATATGAAAAAAAGGGGAACACGTTTGGTTTTTTGTAATGAGAAGTTTAACAAGTTAAATTCAAGTCATGAAAACATGAGAACTTGAATGTGTTAAAGAGACACTGAAAAAGAAATATCCATTAAGCACTGGAATTAAAATTTGTATCATAGGAGAAATCAAAGTGTTACTCTTATCCTCAGAGAAACCAGATTTCCTCAGAGAAACCAGAAGTGTAAAGAGTAATTTTTTGTATGCAACCCTCCATGTTAAAAACCTATGATTTGGAGCAAATATTTTCACATGTACTTCAAGTGATTGATTTGTGTAAATGACAGCAGTAATGTATATCAGATGTTCCGTTTAGATCTTAATAGAGGCCTTATACATTTGCCAATAATAATTAATACACACTTCTTTGATTCACCATCTTTTGGGGAAAAGAAAAATCCTGTTCTGTTACAACTGCACAACTGCTATGCTTTTGAACCAAATGGTGCATATCTTTGTAAAGACTGAAGGAGTTACTGGTTATGAATCTCAAGGGCCCTTGTTCAAATTTGGCTCCTTTAAAGTGCAGGACACACACACATCCAGCAGGCACAGTTGTTATATGGAGACCCTGCTGAGTGGTTAAGTCTCTGCTTGCTGTGTCTAAGCCACACAACAGTCTTCTTTTCCTTCATAAGCCTAAATGTGTCCCATTTGGATAACAAATAAGAGGCCTTTATCAATGCAAAAAAATTATCCAATCATGCTTATTGGCAACAACAACAAAAAATCATACAAGGGTGTGAATCAACTTGAAAATTATGAAATTTCAGTTAGAATCATTGAGTGCCTATATCATTTATTTTTCAAAATATGTTGAAAGATTCACTGTGCAGGAAGATAGCTAATAATAATATATCAATATATTAGCCAAATATAATACGTTCAAAATCTATTATTTGGTTTTACACATTTCTGTATGGAAGTTAGGAAATCATCCTCCAGAGTCATACAGAAAAAAATTTTAAACACAAATCTGACTATTTTTCTCCTTGCCCCATACAAATTCAATAACATCTTCATAAACTATCCTGGAAAATATTCATATTTCTTTGTATGATATATAATCTTTCTGTTAAAAATCACCATTATTACCTGTGAGTTTGTTAGAAAAGCAGAATATCAGTCCCTTCTTAACTTTTTAAATTATGATTTTCATTGGAACCTCAGGTAACTCACACACATTAAAATTTGTGAAGCACTGTAATACAGGACTCTTTATAACCTTCCCCCATTCTGATGCTTCTTGCCTGATATACAATATCATTTCTTCGTGTCTCTTAGCCAAGCCTGATTGTTGTAAAGCTCAGCCACACTAATCATATCTTTCTCTGAACTGTTCTTTCTTTCTTTTTTTCCTGTACCCAGGCCTTTCCTTTCTCATTTGACAATCTCCATCTTCATGCAAAGGTCAAATGTCACCTCAGCTTTCTCTGAAAGAACTATTTTCTTCAGCTTCTGTATTGCTCTAGAGCTCTTTCCCTACTTCTATTATTACTACTATATTGTACTTATGTAGGAGGGAAAAATGAGGGAGTCTAAGAGTGGAGATTTTGTAACAAGGAGTACTAAGCTTGAATGGCAACACATTATTTATGTGACTTTGAGAAGTCATTAAACATTCTAAGTTTCAGTCTTTATCCACAATATGTGAGTAGTAATAGCACCAATTTCACTGTGTTGTTATACTACTTAGATTATAAATACAGGGCATAGTGCATGTCACACAATGAGAACTGAATAGACAGTTTTCACCATTATGGTGGATTAACATGCGTATTTCCCTACTAGACTCTGTCAACAGTGAGTTTTTTAAAGCCAAATGCTATAATGTTAGCCATTCTGTTAATCATCTCACCTAGTTCCTAGTATATAGTAAGCATTTAAAAAGTGAGAAAAATGAGAAACCAGTGACTTGCTCATAAATTCACTGTAATGCTATAAATAGCTTCAGGGCTAGAATCCATGCCAACCTGTTTTTAGTTTGGATTTACCACTATGTCTAACATCTCCCTACACAGTCTTACACACAGTGCCCACATTCACATGTATATACATACATGCATACATTGACAACAACACACCTATGCATCCATCAAAAGTTCTAATGTAGATACTTAAGAATTGTCTTAAGAAGAAAAAAAAAAGAATTGTCTTAAGGAATATAGATATTAAGTAAATTTGAATAGTAAAATCCATTTGATAATAAATAAATTTGAATAAAAAACCAAAATGACTGCAGATATAAATAAACACATATCTACAAGAAATAGTAAAAACTGGCCTTTCAAAAAAAATTCAGAAAAAGTTCAGAAAAACTCACTGAGATTCATGTTTTCAGGGGCATTACACACCATACTGAATTCAATGGATATGGGCAAAGTTCAGATTAGGATTTCAGAGATAAGAATGAGGCCAGGAAATAATAATAGGAACAGGAAACATGATACTAGGACATTACCATCATTAGATGCTCATTGTCTGTTCTGGCATGGATGGAGCTAAACCAGTTGGGACTGCCTTGACAGGCAAGCTATTACCTAACTTTGCTCTTTTATTACAGGCAGATATCAATTTGGAATCAAACTTTGCATGGCCATGTTCATTACACAATGGGAGGAAGAATTAAAGGTGAAGGTGAAAATATTTAATATGTTGGTTATTTTGATGATGGCACTTCCCTGGTGGCTCAGACAGTGACAAATGTGGGAGACCTGGGTTTGATCCCTGGGTTTAGAAGATCCCCTGGAAAAGGGAATGTCAATCCACTCCAATATTCTTGCCTGGAGAATTCCATGAATAGAGGAGCCTGATGAGCGACAGACCATAGGGTCACAAAGAGCTGGACATGACTGAGTGACTTAACACACACACACACATGCATTTTGTTGATAGCATTTGCAAAATACTAGATGTAGATAAATATGGAAGCTATTGGCTAAAATGATATTTCCTGATAAATCTCACTAACGCTCCAGCTGACTGAAAGAGGAAATAGAGAATACATTCTTTTCATTTCCATTGTTGTTTCTATCTGGTGTTATTAATTCACTGTGTGTTAGAGGACTCTTGCTCAAGGAGTTTAAACATAAACAGTGTTTTTCTAGAAGCCGGTTATGCTTGAGTCTTAGCTCTTCTCAGTAATATATTTTAGTAAATACACTCAAAACAGAGAATAGTAGCTTGCATTAGTACATGGACTTACTAGAAGCCAAAAGTGACTTGGTCTCACTGATATTCTCTGCACAGAGCTAATATGCAACTTTTCCTTTGTTTCTTTTTTAAACCTGAGCCCATACTGATAATTAAATTTTAAATCCAGGACTAGAGATTTTCAGTTAATCTCATCAACCCCGAATATCCTTTCTTCCAGGTTGAGAAACTAAGAAACAAGCAAACTAACATAATCATTCATTCGTTTTATTCCTTCTTCCACATACAATAGTCTCAGAATAACAATACTACCACTCCCACATAAGTTACTGAAAACTGCTTAAGATTTTTATATAATTTTATTCTCAAGATGTACACTCAAATTGTCTTATCTTGAAATCATTTGAAATAACTTCTCTGTGTGGTGATGCCAATAAGTGAGATATAGCCATGTAGTCTTATTTAATTAATCATGCTTTCATTGTATGGATTGCTTGTATATACTTAGTTTTGTTTTAAAATATGACAAATATTTATATGGTTCCAGAGTTGAATCTACAAATCAATCAGACTCAGAGAAATCTAACTTCTTGTTAAGCCCAGCCACCCAATTCTCCTGTAATAGATAACTATTTTCTCTCTAGAAGAAAACCATTTCTGGTTTGGCTTTGATTCTTCACTCTTAAAAAAAAAATGGAATGCTCCCTTCTTATATAGACATATATTTACATCCTTCCCTCTCTTAAATAGTAGCTTATTAAATACATAATTTACACCTTATTTTGTTAAACTTTTTATATCTGATTTTCTACAATGGAAACATAGGGATTTAACTTCTTAGTTAATAGGTTGATGTGAAAATTAGATGATATATGTCCTGATAGGGGCTTATCAGGTGGCTCAGTGGGTAAAGAATCCATCTGCAATGCAGGAGACACAGGAGACCTGGGTTCAATCACTGGGTTAGGAAGATCCCCTGGAGAAGGGCATAGCAACCCACTCCAGTATTTTTGCCTGGAGAATTGGATGGAGAGAGGAGTCTGGTGGGCTATAGTTCACAGGATCACAAAGAGTCAATGACTGAAGAGACAGCATGCATGTGAAGATAGAGCCTAATTGACATATACTAGTTATTCTTTTAATTTAATGACTGCAATCACCATCTGCAGTGATTTTGGAGCCCCCAAAAATAAAGTCTGACACTGTTTCCACTGTTTCCCCATCTATTTCCCATGAAGTGATGGGACCAGATGCCATGATCTTCATTTTCTGAATGTTGAGTTTTGAGCCAACTTTTCACTCTCCTCTTTCATTTTCATCAAGAGGCTTTTGAGTTCCTCTTCACTTTCTGCCATAAGGGTGGTGCCATCTGCATATCTGAGGTTATTGATATTTCTCCCAGCAATCTTGATTCCAGCTTGTGCTTCTTCTAGCCCAGCATTTCTCATGATGTACTCTGCATAGAAGTTAAATAAGCAGAGTGTTTTGCCTATGTTCTCCTTTAAGAGTTTTATAGTTTCTGGTCTTATGTTTAGATCTTTAATCCATTTTGAGTTTATTTTTGTGTATGGTGTTAGAAAGTGTTCTAGTTTCATTCTTTTACAAGTGGTTGACCAGTTTTCCCAGCATCAATTGTTAAAGAGATTGTCTTTTCTCCATTGTATATTCTTGCCTCCTTTGTCAAAGATAAGGTGTCCATAGGTGTGTGGGTTTATCTCTGGGCTTTCTATTTTGTTCCATTGAGCTATATTTCTGTCTTTGTGCCAGTATCATACTGTCTTGATGACTGTGGCTTTGTAGTAGAGCCTGAAGTCAGGCAGGTTGATTCCTCCAGTTCCATTCTTTCTCAAGATGGCTTTGGCTATTTGAGGTTTTGTGTATTTCCATACAAATTGTGAAATTATTTGTTCTAGCTCTGTGAAAAATACTATTGGTAGCTTGATAGGGATTGCATTGAATCTATAGATTGCTTTGGCTAGTATACTCATTTTCACTATATTGATTCTTCCGATCCATGAACATGGTATATTTCTCCATCTATTAATGTCCTCTTTGACTTCTTTCATCAGTGTTTTATAGTTTTCTATATATAGGTCTTTAGTTTCTTTAGGTAGATATATTCCTAAGTATTTTATTCTTTTCGTTGCAATAGTGAATGGAATTGTTTCCTTAATTTCTCTATTTTCTCATTATTAGTGTATAGGAATGCAAGGGATTTCTGTGTGTTGATTTTATACCCTGCAACTTTACTATATTCATTGATTAGCTCTAGTAATTTTCTGGGGGAGTCTTTAGGGTTTTCTATGTAGAGTATCATGTCATCTGCAAACAGTGAGAGTTTTACTTCTTCTTTCCCAATCTGGGTTCCTTTTATTTCTTTTTCTGCTCTGATTGCTGTGGCCAAAACTTCCAAAACTATGTTGAATAGTAGTGGTGAGAGTGGGCACCCTTGTTTGTTCCTGACTTTAGGGGAAATGCTTTCAGTTTTTCACCGTTGAGGATACTGTTTGCTGTGGGTTTGTCATATATAGCTTTTATTATGTTAGAAAGATGGTAACAACAACCCTGTATGCAAGACAGCAAAAGAGACATAGATGTATAGAACAGTCTTTTGGACTCTGAGGGAGAGGGAGAGGAGGGATGATTTGGGAGAATGGCATTAAAACATGTATAATGCCATATAAGAAATGAATCGCCAGTCCAGGTTCGATGCAGGATACAGGAAGCTTGGGGCTGGTGCACTGGGATGACCCAGAGGGATGGTATGGGGAGGGAGGTAAGAGGGGGGTTCAGGATGGGAACACGTGTACACCCGTGGTGGATGCATGTTGATGTATGGCAAAACCAATACAAAATTGTAAAGTAAAATTAATAATAATAAGATTAATAATAATAATAAAGAGAGAGAGAGAGAGAGAGAGAGAGAAAGAAGTTAAATAAGCAGGGTGATAATATACAGCCTTGATGTACTCCTTTTCCTATTTGGAACCAGTCTGTTGTTCCATGTCCAGTTCTAACTGTTGCTTCCTGACCTGCATACAAATTTCTCAAGAGGCAGATCAGGTGGTCTGGTATTCCCATCTCTTTCAGAATTTTCCACAGCTGTTTGTGATCCACACAGTCAAAGGCTTTGGCATAGTCCATAAAGCAGAAATAGATGTTTTTCTGGAACTCTCTTGTTTTTTCCATGATCCAGCAGATGTTGGCAATTTGATCTCTGGTTCCTCTGCCTTTTCTAAAACCAGCTTGAACATCTGGAAGTTCATGGTTCACGTATTGCTGAAGCCTGGCTTGGAGAATTTTAAGCATTTACTTTATTAGCGTGTGAGATGAGTAACCCCATCTGATTTAAAAATTGAAAGTTCTGAGGAATCAATCAGTCAAATTACAAACGGTATGGTATAGTTCAAAAGAATAGCAAATAATTTTCTATATATGGTTTATGCGGTACTTCCTCTGGCCAAATCATAACCTTTAGTCTAACAAAGATATCATCTTGAAGCTGATTTCTTGGCAATAAGGTGACTCTTTTCTTATTTTCAGATAAGTATACCTCTATCCCACAGACATAACTGGCATTCTCGACTTCACTAGGCATTTGATTTTAAGTATTCATAAGCACCCATGTTTCTAATAGAGTGGAAGAAATGAAGGAAAGAAGGAAGAGAGGGAGGGAGATAAGAGAGGATTGAAAGATATGAAGATAGTTGGAAATAAGGCACAAGAAATTTTATTGATTGTTTACTGTGGGCAACATGCTATTCATTCACAAATTGACAGAATAGTGCTTATTGTGAGGTTATTCTGAGTCAGGAACTAAGCCAGATATTAGAGGTACATTGGTGAATGAGACAATTATGGTTCCTACCCTCAAATTTCTCACATTCTAGTAGTGACTACACAGGAAATAAAGTGAATAAACTATGTCACCATCTTTGCCAAAACTGCCTTGCACCTTTGTATAATAATCAAAATTAAATGCACTATTACCATGGCTTCAGGGTTGTACCTTACCTGGATCCTGCTCAATTCACTTACATCACCTGTTCTCTCAGTCCCTCTACTCTAGACTTACTGGACTTGCAGACTAAAACACATTAATTTCATTTCCTCTTCCATCTCTTTGCACTTGCATGATTTCTCTTCCTTGCATGAGCTTTCTTAGATCATTGCATATAACACTTCTTCACTTCCATAGTGGGCAAAATAATGCACACCACCCCCAAAATAAGTCCATGACTTAATCCCAGGACCATGGGCAAATGTTACCATACACAGCAAAAGAGACTTTGAAGATGTAATTAAGATTAAACATGTTGAGATGGAGAGTTTATCAGAGAAAGCTGTGATGATGGAAGAAGATCAGAGAAATGTGATGTGATACATTTTGACTCAGTTGCTTTGAGGATGGAGGAAGGGAACCATGTATCAAAAATATGAGTGGTTTTCAGTATTTTGGAAAGGGCAAGGAAATAAAGTCTAGCCTAGGACCTTCAGAGTAATTCAGCTTTGCTGACACCATGATTTTAGCCCAATAAGACCCATGTCAGACACCTGAACTACAGACCTATAAGATGATAATTATCTATTGTTCTAAGACATTAAATTTTAGTAATTTGTTACAGCAATAATAGAAAACTAACACAACTTTATTTAGGTCTCTGAATAATATTACCTGCATAAATAGGCCTTATGTCATATACCTATCTACAATAATTTCTATTCCATTTGCCTTGAGTAACTATCCAATTCCCCTGTTTGTTTCTCTTCTTAATAACTAGCAGTATATTATCTGATTATTATTTTTCTCTCTCCAAAAACAGAAGATAAGCTCAATAAAGGCAGTGATTTATTTCATTATTCTGTATATCATCTACTACCTAGAAAAATGTCTGGTATATGCTAAGTAGCACTCAAAAATAATTTATTAGTGAATGAATGAATTTCAACTCTGTAATGATGAATGTAAGGTACTCTGATACCGTATAACATGATGTGTGTAGAGCTGTCCCATTGTGGTTTTTAATATGCATTTGACTAATGGTAATGTTGAATATCTCTTTAAGTGTTTACTTCAGTTCAGTTCAGTTGGTCAGTAATGTCCAACTCTTTGTGACCCCATGAATTGCAGCACGCCAGGCCTCCCTGTCCATCACCAACTCCAAGAGTTCACTCAGACTCACGTCCATCGAGTCAGTGATGCCATCCAGCCATCTCATCCTCTGTTGTCCCCTTCTCCTCCTGCCCCCAATCCCTCCCAACATCAGA
>NW_011494898.1:1264062-1264182 GCF_000754665.1 Bison bison bison
TCCCAACATCAGAGTCTTTTCCAATGAGTCAGCTCTTCATATGAGGTGGCCAAAGTACTGGAGTTTCAGCTTTAGCATCATTCCTTCCAAAGAAATAGCAGGGCTGATCTCCTTACCATC
>NW_011494898.1:1264282-1270349 GCF_000754665.1 Bison bison bison
TTTTTTTGGGGTGTTTTTTTTTTTTTTTTTTTACTGTTGAGTTTTGAGAGTTCTTTATATACTCTCAGTTATTTTTTTTGATACATGGTTTATAGATATCTTTTTTCAGTCTGTAACATGCTATTTATCCTCTTAACAAGGTACTTGTCAGAGCAAAAGTTTTAAAATTTGATGAGATATGATTTATTAATTTTTCCTTTTGTGGATAATGCTTTGGTATCAAGTTGAGAGATCTTTGGCTAATCACAGATCTGAAAGTTTTCTATTTTTTCTAAATATTTTATAGTTCATATTTTATACTTAACCTGTGATTCATTCTGAGTTATTTTTTGTGTGCATGATGAAGATTAGGCCGAAATTCATTTTCCTTTCCTTTTCTTTTACTTTCCTCCCTCTCTTTCTTCCTTTCTTTCTCTCTCCTCTCTCTCTGCTTCTTCCTCCTTTCTTCCTCTTTTCGCCTATGGATATTCAATTTTCCAAGCACCATTTGTTGAAAAGGTAATCTTCCTCAATTTAGTTGCCTCTGTATCTTTTTCTAAAATCAGTTGGTAATCTCTATATGGGTCTACTTGGGTGCTGTTTATTCTGCTCTATTGATCTATGTTCTATAATAATAAACCAAGCTGAAGTTCTAGAAATTGTAAGATTCATTCTCTTTCCCCTTTCATCATGTTTGCTTACCTATCAGTAATTTTCTGAGTATATCTATTTCTTGAAATACCCTATCAAATGAATTGATAGCAACCCCTAAAGCCCTTCATTCATCAAATTATTATCTACCTTCTAAATTAGTATAGGTGGAAATTCTACCAAATATTCTGTTACTGGATAACATTGTTTACCACCTTTTGAACCTTCAACAAGAACTTTTTCATGACCTGCACTTGGTCTCATGTATTGTAGGATTTTTTAAATGGCAGAATCCACTTCTAGTTACAACTTTCTATATCACCAACTTACACTACTTTATGTTTCATGTGATTTACAAAAGTAAAGTTTTAATTCTCTCTCATATTTCCTTAATCACAGTATCTGTAATTTGTTTAGTTTTTCTGCAATTGTTTTCTTCATTTAAGAATCAAGGCATAAATCCAACCCTAATGGAAGAGATTGTATTACTTCAATGAAACCATGAGCCATGCCATGTAGGGCCACACAAGATGGACAGGTCATGGTGGAAACTTCCGACAAAACATGGTCCACTGGAGAAAGGAATGCCAAATCACTTCAGTGTTCTTGCCTTGAGAACCCCATGAACAGTATGAAAAGGCAAAAAGATATGACACTGAAAGATGAACTGCCCAGGTTGGTAGGTGCCCAATATGCTATTGGAGAAGAGTGGAGAAATAACTCCAGACAAAACGAAGAGATGGAGCCAAAGAAAAAACAGCAACCAGTTGTGGATGTGTCTGGTGGTGAAAGTAAAGTCCCAGGCTGTAAAGAACAATACTGCATAGGAACCTGGAATGTTAGGTCCATGAATCAAGGTAAATTGGAAGTGGTCAAACAGGAGATGGCAAGAGTGAACATCGACATTTTAGGAACCATTGAACTAAAATGGACTGGAATAGGTGATTTTAATTCATATGATCATTATATCTACTACTGTGGGCAAGAATCCCTTAAAGAAATAAAGTAGCCCTTACAGTCAATAAAAGAGTCCGAAATGCTGTACTTGGGTGAAATCTCAAAAACAACGGAATGATCTCTGTACTTTTCCAAGGCAAACCATTCAATATCACAGTAATCCAAGTGCATGTCCCAACCACTAATGCCAAAGAAACTGAAGTTGAAGGTCTGTGAAGACCTACAAGACCTTCTAGAACTTAACACCAAAAAAAAAAAAAAAAAATGTCCTTTTCGTCATAGGGGACTGGAATGCAAAAATAGGAAATCAAGAGACACCTGGAGTAACAGACAAGTTTGGCCTTGGAGTACAAAATGAAGTAGGACAAAGGTTAACAGAGCTTTGCCAAGAGAACAAATTGGTCATAGCAAACACCCCCTCCAACACAAGAGATGACTCTACACATGGATATCACCAGACCGTCAATACTGAAATCAGATTGATTATATTCTTTGCAGCCAAAGATGGAGAAGCTCTCTACAGTCAGCAAATGCAAGACTGGGAGCTGATTGTGGCTCAGATCATGAACTCCTTACTGCAAAATTCAGACTTAAATTTCAGAAAGTAGGGAAAAACCACTAGACCATTCAGGTATGACCTAAATCAAATCCCTTGCAATTGTATAGGGAAAGTGATAAATAGATTCAAGGGATTAGATCTGATAGACAGAGTGCCTGAAGAACTATGCATAGAGGTTCATAACATTGTACAGGAGGCAGTGATCAAAACCATCGCAAACAAAAAGAAATGCAAAAAGGCCAAATGGTTGTCTGAGGAGACCTTACAAATAGCTGAGATATGAAGAGATGCAAAAGGTGAAGGAGAAAAGGATATTAATACCCATCTGAATGCAGAGTTCCAAAGAATAGCAAGGAGAGATAAGAAAGCCTTCCTAAGTGATCTTAAGTGATCAATGCAAATCACTGATGCCAGGAAAGATTGAGGGCAGGAGGATAAAGGGGTGACAGAGAATGAGATTTTTGGATGGCATCACCAACTCAATGGACAGGAGTTTGATCGAACTCCAGAAAATAGTGAAGGACAGGGAAGCCTGGTGTGTTGCAGTCCATGGGGTCACAAAGGTTTGGCCATGACATAGCAACTGAATAACAACAACATACATATCAAGGGATATTAAGGTAAGTTTGAAGTAATGTCTAAGAAACAATCATAGGAAAGTTCATAAAGAAGTGATTTCAAATGAAATATTTGTACAAAACATACTCTGTGGCAGAATGCAAAAAAAAAAAAAAAAAAAATGGCCACAAGTTCCTCTCATTTTTTAGTGCATCCCCATTTGCAATGTGATTTTTTTTTTTCCCCATCCAGTGAAGTTATGGAATCTTTTCCTCTGTCTTTTGAATCTGGGCTTTATTATGTGACTTGAGTTGGTTAATGGGACATTAACAAACCTGACACAAAGAGAAGATTAAAAACCTCTTGTGCACTCGGGCTATTCTCAGTTGCTGTTTGGAACTTCCGATCCAGGTGAAGAACCAGGGTCAGCCTAGGTAAGTACTAGAGATACATGCCAAGTTGCTCCCATTGCCTTAGGCAACCACAACTCAAGCCCTTTAGAACAGAACCAAATAGTATCTGAATAACTCTGTGAAAGAAAAGACAGGAATCAAAGACAAGTACTTAGGAGGGTCACTGGTTAGGGATGTTTAATAATTTGAGTACTAGTAAAACAGAAATATTTGTTTTTAAATGTGTATTAATTATCTTGCTGTAATTATGGTATCATTAGGGGCATGAAAGTTAGTTAAGTCACTCAGTTGTGTCCAACTCTTTGAGACCCCATGGACTGTAGCCCACCAGGCTCCTCTATGCATGGGATTCTCCAGGCAAGAATATTGGAGTGGGTTGCCATTTCCTTCTCCAGGGGATCTTCCTGACCCAGGGATTGAACCCAGGTCTCCCACATTAGAGGCAGATGCTTTAACCTCTGAGCCACCAGGGAAGCCCATTAGGGGCATATCATTTATCAAAAAAAGGAAAGGAGATATTTAGGGACATAATCAAATAATTAATCAACAAATTAATTTTAACCTTTTTTGTTGTAATTTCCACAATTTATGTAAGTCAGTTAATATTCTGTGCTTCATCTGTTAACTGATCTCCCAGACATTTGTCTTAACC
The DNA here is from genome assembly GCF_000754665.1 of Bison bison bison. Lineage (NCBI taxonomy): Eukaryota > Metazoa > Chordata > Mammalia > Artiodactyla > Bovidae > Bison > Bison bison. Next base: position 1,268,052 of record NW_011494898.1, read on the forward strand.
TTAAATTGGTAATACATGAGTTCTACTTAAAACTCAAATCTGATCATGATAATCCTTTGGTTTAAAAATAAACCTGCTTCTTATTGTTTATAGCATAGGTTTGAATTTTTGGTTTTAGCTTCAAAAGGCTTTGATTAAGTAAATTATTAGGTGTCAATGTAAATAAATATCAGGAAATAGAAATTGAGCTGCTCTAGTTGACAAAGAAGTGGAGCCAGAAGACAATTCACTATCTTGCTGAATTCTTTGAATAGGTTACTACAGGGACAATTTGAAAATAATCTGTAAGAGATTAAGTTTCAAGATTTTGAAATTAAATTAAAATTTCTTTAATATGGCAGTGACTTTTTTAAAAAAAGCTCCTTGGTAGGTAGCCTCATCTTTAGCAACTTCCTATCTTATAATTTCTGTTTCAGTAAAGCTAAAGTGCTTGTATCTCCTGAAAGGTAGCATATCCTTTCATACTTCCCCATTCTGCCTTTTTTTGCATTAATTTATCCACTTATATATTCCTTCTCCTCTCTGAAGAAGTCTCTATTTGTTTTTAAAAATCCACTTAAGTGTAATCTCTTAAGAATCTTTTCCTACTCTAGATGCCATACCTATGTGCTTACATGCACCCTACAAATCTGAGCTACAACTCAGCCACAAGACTTTTGAGTAATCTTTACACATATGTCCATAGGAACAGGGCTGTATGCTACACATTTTCAGAATGTATCATATTTAGTTGATCTATAGGTGTTTGAGAACTCAGCTCTGATTTAGAGCAGGGCAAGACTTATAAGTGAAGTGAGAAGTTTGGGGTGAAGTGAATTGAAAGTCATTCAGTCGTGTCCAACTCTTTGTGACCCCATGGACTATACAGTCCATGGAATTCTCCAGGTCAGAATACTGAAATTGGTAGCCATTCCCTTCTCCAGGGGATCTTCCTGACCCAGAGATCGAATCCAGTTCTCCCGCATTGCAGGCAGATTCTTTACCAACTAAGCAACCAGAGAAGCCCAAGAGTACTTGAGTGGCAAGCCTATCGCTTCTCCAAAGGACCTTCCCCAAAGGATCTTCCCAACCCAGGAATTGAACTGGGATCTCCTGCATTGCAGGTGGATTCTTTACCAACTGAGCTACTAGGGAAGCTTGGAGAATGAAATCTATTACAGAATATTTACTCTCCTCACTCTATCCAAACTCTCATTCTTTTTTTTAAATTTTACTTTATTTAACTTTACAATATTGTATTGGTTTTGCCATATATCAAAATGAATCTGCCACAGGTATACATGTGTTCCCCATCCTGAACCCTCCTCCCTCCTCCATCCCCATACCATCCCTCTGGGTCATCCCAGTGCACTAGCCCCAAGCATCCAGTATCGTGCATCGAACCTGGACTGGCGACTAGTTTCATATATGATATTATACGTATTTCAATGCCATTCTCCCATTCATCCCACCCTCTCCCTCTCCCACAGAGTCCAAAAGACTGTTCTATACATCAGTGTCTCTTTTACTGTCTCCTATATAGGGTTATTGTTACCATCTTTCTAAATTCCATATATATGCTTTAGTATACTGTATTGGTGTTTTTCTTTCTGGCTTACTTCACTCTGTATAATAGGCTCCAGTTTCATCCACCTCATTAGAACTGATTCAAATGTATTCTTTTTAATGGCTGAGTAATACTCCATTGTGTATATGTACCACGGCTTTCTTATCCATTCATCTGCTGATGGACATCTAGGTTGCTTCCATATCCTGGCTATTATAAACAGTGCTGTGATGAACAGTAGGGTACACGTGTCTCTTTAAATTCTGGTTTCCTGAGAGTGTATGCCCAGCAGTGGGATTGCTGCATCATAAGGCAATTCTATTTCCAGTTTTTTAAGGAATCTCCACATTGTTCTCCATAGTGGCTGTACTAGTTTGATTCCCAAACTCTCTTTCTTAAATACACTCTACTCTCTGAGATTCATTCTTTTGATAATCAAAGTTAGATTATTCTATAAGAGCCACTGGAAGGAGGAATGATTAATAATCTTCTTTTTTTTTTTTTTTAATGTGAACTAGGAGAAGGCAATGGCACCCCACTCCAGTACTCCTGCCTGGAAAATCCCATGGACAGAGGAGCCTGGTAGGCTGTAGTCCATGGAATAGCTGAGGGTCGGACACGACTGAGCGACTTCACTTTCACTTTTCACTTTCATGCATTGGAGAAAGAAATGGCAACTCACTCCAGTGTTCTTGCCTGGAGAATCCCAGGGATGCGGGAGCCTGGTGGGCTGCCGTCTATGGGGTCACACA
>NW_011494898.1:1270449-1271279 GCF_000754665.1 Bison bison bison
TGTTCTTGCCTGGAGAATCCCAGGGATGCGGGAGCCTGGTGGGCTGCCGTCTATGGGGTCACACAGAGTTGGACACGACTGAAGTGACTTAGCAGCAGTAGCAGTTAACCAGAACTTTTTGAAAATATCCATATCAAGCTGGAACAACATAAATAGATGGGAGGAAGAGCTGAGGGACTGCAAGAAGTATCAGATCAGATCAGTCGCTCAGTCGTGTCCGATTCTTTGTGACCCCATGAATCGAAGCACGCCAGGCCTCCCTGTCCATCACCATCTCCTGGAGTTCACTGAGACTCACGTTCATCAAGTCAGTGATGCCATCCAGCTATGTCATCCTCTGTCATCCTCTTATCCTCCTGCCCCCAATCCCTCCCAACATCAGAGTCTTTTCCAATGAGTCAACTCTTTGCATGAGGTGGCCAAAGTACTGGAGTTTCAGCTTCAACATCATTCCTTCCAAAGAAATCCCAGGGCTGATCTCCTTCGGAATGGATTGGTTGGATCTCCTTGCAGTACAAGGGACTCTCAAGAGTCTTCTCCAACACCACAGTTCAAAAGCATCCATTCTTCGTCGCTCAGCTTTCTTCACAGTCCAACTCTCACGTCCATACATGACCACTGGAAAAACCATAGCCTTGACTAGCCGGACCTTTGTTGGCAAAGTAATGTCTCTGCTTTTCAATATGCTATCTAGCTTGGTCATAACTTTCCTTCCAAGGAGTAAGCGTCTTTTAATTTCACGGCTACAGTCACCATCTGTAGTGATTTTGGAGCCCCCCAAAATAAAGTCTGACACTGTTTCCACTGTTTCCCCATCTATTTCTCATGAA
>NW_011494898.1:1271379-1271717 GCF_000754665.1 Bison bison bison
AAAGCAGAAATAGATGTTTTTCTGGAACTCTCTTGCTTTTTCCATGATCCAGCGGATGTTGGCAATTTGATCTCTGGTTCGTCTGACTTTTCTAAAACCAGCTTGAACATCAGGAAGTTCACGGTTCACATATTGCTGAAGCCTGGCTTGGAGAATTTTGAGCATTACTTTACTAGCATGTGAGATGAGTGCAATTGTGCGGTAGTTTGAGCATTCTTTGGCATTGCCTATCTTTGGATTGGAATGACAACTGACCTTTTCCAGTCCTATGGCCACTGCTAAGTTTTCCAAATTTGCTGGCATGTTGAGTGCAGCACTTTCACAGCATCATCTTTCAG
>NW_011494898.1:1271817-1272584 GCF_000754665.1 Bison bison bison
CGCTCAGCTTCTTCACAGTCCAACTCTCACGTCCATACATGACCACTGGAAAAACCATAGCCTTGACTAGCCGGACCTTTGTTGGCAAAGTAATGTCTCTGCTTTTCAATATGCTATCTAGCTTGGTCATAACTTTCCTTCCAAGGAGTAAGCGTCTTTTAATTTCACGGCTACAGTCACCATCTGTAGTGATTTTGGAGCCCCCCAAAATAAAGTCTGACACTGTTTCCACTGTTTCCCCATCTATTTCTCATGAAGTGATGGGACTGGATGCCATGATCTTCGTTTTCTGAATGTTGAGCTTTAAGCCAACTTTTTCACTCTCCACTTTCACTTTCATCAAGAGGCTTTTTAGTTCCTCTTCACTTTCTGCCATAAGGGTGGTGTCATCTGCATATCTGAGGTTATTGATATTTCTCCTGGCAATCTTGATTCCAGCTTGTGTTTCTTCCAGTCCAGCGTTTCTCATGATGTACTCTGCATAGAAGTTAAATAAACAGGGTGACAATATACAGCCTTGACGAACTCCTTTTCCTATTTGGAACCAGTCTGTTGTTCCATGTCCAGTTCTAACTGTTGCTTCCTGACCTGCATACAGATTTCTCAAGAGGCAGATCAAGTGTTCTGGTATTCCCATCTCTTTTAGAATTGTCCACAGTTGATTGTGATCCATGCAATCAAAGGCTTTGACATAGTCCATAAAGCAGAAATAGATGTTTTTCTGGAACTCTCTTGCTTTTTCCATGATCCAGCGGATGTTGGCAATT
>NW_011494898.1:1272684-1294478 GCF_000754665.1 Bison bison bison
AATTTGCTGGCATGTTGAGTGCAGCACTTTCACAGCATCATCTTTCAGGATTTGGAATAGCTCAACTGGAATTCCATCACCTCCACTAGCTTTGTTCATAGCGATGCTTCCTAAGTAAGGCCCACTTGACTTCACATTCCAGGATGTCTGGCTCTAGGTGAGTGATCACACCATCGTGATTATCTGGGTTGTGAAGCTCTTTTTTATACAATTCTTCTGTGTATTCTTGCCATCTTTTCTTAATATCTTCTGCTTCTATTAAGTTCCATACTATTTCTGTCGACGATGGCAATTGGTATATTACTTGATACTAATATTCAGTTAGAAATGGAAAAAATCTAGTGGTTATCCCATATGTATCAGATTTACCATAAAGTAGTTAAATAGTGAGAATTTGTATGTCTGAAACCATAGAAAGTGATGTTGCTCAATCTTGTCCCACTCTGTAACCATGGACTATAGCCTACCAGGCTCCTCCATCCATGGAATTTTCCAGGCTAAGTACTGGAGTGGGTTGCCATTTCCTCCTCCAGAGGATCTTCCTGACCCAGGGATCGAACCTGGGTCTCCTGAATTGCAGGAAGATGCTTTACCATCTGAGCCAGCAGGGAAGCCCTTCTGAAACCATGGTGACTCAAAATTATGTTACACAGACAGGATCATGGCAAGCATATTTTATCCTGTGGGATGCCTATATGCATGTGCCTCAGTGGCTTCAGCCATGTCAGGCTCTTTGTAACTCTGGACTGAAGCCTGGTAGGCTTCTCTGTCCATGGAATTCTCCAGACAAGAATACTGGAGTGGGTTGCCATGCCTTCCTCCAGGGCATCTTCCCAACTCTGGGATCGAACCCACATGTCTTGCGTTTTCTGATTGAAGGCGGATTCTTTACTGCTGAGCCACCAGGGAAGCCCTTCATCTTATAGAATAGAGAAGGAAATTAAGTTTCAGCCTGAAATTTGGCTGTTATGATTTTCAAAAGGGAGAATTATCATAAGATCGTATACTCTTACTCCATTTATGGCCAACAGTACTGAATGTGAAATGCTTGTGTAAAGTATACTCAAAGATGACTCAGTTATAGAAAAGGAAGATCTGACATTTTTGGAATTCATTTTGGATAAAGCAAATCTCACTGGTAGATGAGCATCTATTAGTTAAAATGAAAACTTGAAATTAGTACAGAAAGATAAATTTTTTAAGTAGAAATGAAGTCCTTGATGTACTGAACTAGTTATCCAACTGTAACTTCTGTGATACTGGAGTATCCTGAAACTCAATGAATACTTTAGAATCTGAATAATATAGTCATAAGATAGATTTGAAATATATTGAAGATGAATCATTTCCCCTAGCTACATCTATCTAAGAGGTTTTTCCAATTTCTTGGAAAGAAAAGTAGGAAATTCATATTTTATTGCATCTTATATTTGTAGATTTTCATTAACTATTGAGACATATATTGTGCCATTCAATATTTTGAGGCCAATTATCTCATTCACATCTTTTGTTATTTTTTTGAAATGTCTTAAATTAGAGAACTGTATGTAACAGTGGTTATAAGCTCTAACTGTATATTAGAATCACCTAGGGAATGTTTAAAAATAACCAGTGCATGTACCAGAATGTTCCTAGAGATTCTAATGTGTAACCACGGCTGCACTGATACAGAAAGAAAGTGAAAGTGAAATCACTCAGTCGTGTCCGACTCTTTGCAACTTCATGGACCTACCAGTCTCCGTGGTCCATGGGATTTTCCAGGAAAGAATACTGGAGTGGGCTGCCAATTCCTTCTCCAGGGGATCTTCGCAACCCAGGGATTGAACCCAGGTCTCCTGCATTGCAGACAGAAGCTTTACCATCTGAGCCACTAGGGAAGCCCGATTGATTGGGAAGCATTGATACAGAAGTAGACTTAATTTAACTGCAGTTGTAAAATTCAGGTCCTAGAATAAATATACCATATATATTTACAGTAATAGGCCTTGAATTGTTTTATTTTTATCTAAGTACTTTTTAATCATAAGAATGGTAACATGCAAGACAATAAACCTATAGTCATAGAGCAACTTAGATTCGACTAGCTTTGTTTCTCCCCCAACAGGGATTATAAATGACATGGGATGTGACAAATGGAATTTATAATTAAACAGTTTAGTCTTTACAGGAAAGAAAACAGAATTAAATTATATTAGAGCAGATAGTACTAAATAAAGGTTTTTCAATAAATCAGTTCTTATTTGAGAAACAAGAGAGGTAGAATATTGGCATGGAGAGTTTCTAAGCGTGCAAAGTTAGAGTACACAGAAGAATTTAAATAATATAAAATGATAAGAAAGCAATACATAGCATGACAAATTCAACCTTAAGCACAGATTCACTTACAACACACTCTAACGCAGACTTAACAATAACCTAATACATGATCTCATGTCATAGATTTAAATCCCAGGCCCAGGGAGGACACACATGATCCTTACTGAAAAACTCACTGAGTTTATTCTTACCTCTTACATGTTAGAACACACTAGATATTCATGTTAAATAAACTTAAAGACTTCCACACGGTGGCAGTAAATAGCTGTTACATTTATGGGAAAGGCCTGGCAAATGCTTTGTATCTCCCTGCACTGAAATCTCTGCTATACCAAGATGAGTGTCTGATAAGAATAAATATCCTAGGAAATTCAGAGTGACTGTGAAAAATCTATCTTTAAGTTGCCCTCTGGGACCTATGCATTAGAACACCCAGGGTACAACTCTGATTATATAGCAAGACCAATAACATCTGGCATGCACAATCACATAGGACATCAAGACTCTTCCTCTCGTTGACTCTACTTACTACTCTAGTTGTGCTACTTGTCAGTTCATAACTAGCGCTTGTGCCAAAGTTCACTGTTTACTGTGCCTTGCCTTATCTTTGTGCCTCTTGGTAAGTTTTCCCTCTATGACTAAATACTATTCTTCATTCAGAAAGCTCATAATTGATACTTTCCTCTCATTCTCAATGAGGTATTCTTTTTATGAGTATCTGCCTGATCAAATATATAACTCTAGTCTAATGCCAATTATTCAGTATTCTAGTTATTTGATTCTCTGTTATAATAAAAGCTTGGCTAAGTTTTTTTTTATCTCTGAGAAATTTTAGCATACATCACAGTGCTGCTGTTGTTGTTGTTCAGTCACTAAGTCCTATCCAACTCTTTGTGACTCCATGAATTGCAACATGCCAGGCTTCCTTGTCCTTTACTGTCTCCTGGAGTCTGCTCAAATTCATGTCCACTGAGTCCGAGACACTATCTAACAATCTTATCCTCTGCCACCCGCTTCTCCTTTTGCCTTCAATCTTTCCCAGCATCAGGGTCCTTTCCAATGAGTTGAGTTTTTGTATCAGGTGGCCAAAGTATTGGAACCTCAGTATCAGTCCTTCCAATGAATATTCAGGACTAATTTCCTTTAGGATTGACTGATTTGATCTCCTTGCAATCCAAGAGACTCTCAAGACTCTTCTCCAACACCACAAATCAAAAGCCTCAATTCTTTGGCATTCAAGCCTTCTTATGGTCCAATTCTTACATCTGTACATGACTACCAGAAAGAAACATAGTTTTGACTATACAGACCTTTGTCAGCAAATGATATCTCTGCTTTTTAATATTCTGTTTAGGTTTGTCATAGTTTTCCTTCCAAGAATTAAATGTCTTTTAATTTCATGGCCGCAGTTACCATCCACAGTAATTTTAGAGCCCAAGAAAATAAAATTTGTCACTGCTTCCACTTTTTCCCCTTCTATTTGCCCTGAAGTGATGGGGCCAGATGTCATGATCTTTGTTTTATGAATGTTGAACTTTAAGCTAGCTTCTTCACTCTCCTCTTTCACTCTGAACAAGAAGCTTTTTAGTTCCTCTTCACTTTCTACCATTAAAGTGGTATCACTGGCATATCTGAAGTTGTTGATATTTATCCAGACTATCTTTATTCCAGCCTGTGAGTCATCTAGCCTGGCATTTCACATGATGTACTCTACATATAAGTTAAATAAGCAGGGTGACAATAGACAGTCTAGTCGTATTCCTTTTCCAATTTAGAACCAGTTTGTTGTTCCTTGTCTGGTTCTAGCTGTTGCTTTTTGAACCACCTACAGGTTCTCAGGAGGCAGGTGAAGTTGTCCGGTATTCCCATCTCTTTAAGAGTTTTCCAGTTTGTTGTGATCCACACAGTCAAAGCATTTAGATACTCAATGAAACACAAGTAGATGTTTTTCTGGAACTCCCTTCCTTTCTCCAAGATCTAGTGAATGTTGGCAATTTGGTCTCTGGTTCCTCTTTGAAACACAGCTTGAACATTTGGAAGTTGTTGGTTCACATATTTCTAAACCCTAGCTTGAAGGATTTTGAGCATAATCCCACTAACATGAAATGAGCACAATTGTACAATAGTTTGAACACTCTTTGGCATTACCCTTCTTTGGTCTTGGAGTGAAAACTAACCTTTTCCAGTCATATGGCCACTGCTAAGATTTCTAAATTTGCCAACACATTGAGTGCAGCACTTTAACAGCATTGTCTTTTAGGATTTTAAATAGTTCAGCTAAAATTTCCATCACCACCTCTAGCTTTGTTTATAGTAATGCTTCCTAAGGCACACTTGACTTCACACTCTAGGATGTCTGGCTCTAGCTGAGTGACCACACCATTGTGGTTATCTGGGTCATTAAGACCAAAGAAAAAGAAATTTTTTTTTTTTTTGCCAAGAAGGCAAGTTGTTGTCTGAGGAGGCTTTACAAATAGCTGAGGAAAGAAGAGAAATGAAGAGCAAAGAACAAAGGGAAAAATATACTCAACTGAATGCAGAGTTCCAGAGAATAGCAAGGAGAGATAGGAAGGCCTTCTTAAATGAACAATGCAAAGAAATAGAGGGGAAAAATAGAAGGGAAAAGATTAGAGATATCTTCAAGAAAATTTGAAATATTGAGAGAACATTTCATGCAAGGATAGGGAAATAATGGAAAGAAACATTAAGACCTAACAGTGGCAGAAGAGATTAAGAAAAGTGGCAAGAATATGCAGAAGAACTGTACAATAAAGGTTTTCATGACCCAGATAACCAGGATGGTATTATGGTCACTCACCTAGAGTCAGCATCCTGGAGTGTGAAGTCAAGTGGGCCTTGGGAGCATTACACATCACATAAAACAGCCCAGTTCAACAACCTTAATGTAGATTTGGTTTTCCCTGTGATAGCTTCCATGATTGTTTTCATCATGATACTTCTATTAATTATAATTATGTAGTTTTCATATCATCATTTATTTAATTTCTCTCTTTGGCCAGATTTTAGCCTCTGTGAGGTTGAACACCATGCTTGTTTCATGCGTTGTTCTATTGTCAACCACTACCACAGTTCTTGATACATAGGAAAGAAATGTTTGCTATATGTCAGGCATTTATTTTTGTTTAATTAATTAATTAAAATATATAAACTGAGGAATGAAAAGGCAATATAAAAGATAAAGTTGCCCAGATGAGTACCTGTTAGCCTAATAAGATGATTATAAACTACTTCAAGTAATTGATAAGTTTAGTTCAGAATCAGATAAGTCATTCTTTTCTGCCTCTTATTCTTTAATTATCCTTTATTATGATTTTTTTGAGTCCCTAGAGAATGTATAAATCCCTGAAGATCATGCATATTTTCAGTGGGGTAAAGATAATCAATAGTTTGTTTAGTTTTGAGTGGGCCTGTTCCTATCATATCATTGTTTTCAACAAAAGTATTTATACATGAAAATAGACAAATTAACAATTAATTTATGTAGCTATCTACATTATCACATTCATTTGTATAAAGAGAATAAATGTGTTATATTTCTTGAACTGGAAAAAATTACTAATATGGTTATTCAGACAATTCTATACCATTTATTTTAGTGACTTTACATAAAGGCTTTTTTATTGAGGTATATTTGACATTAAAGTTATATTAGTTTCAGGTATACAATGTAATGATTTGATATTTAAATGTATTATGAAATGCCTACAACAATAAGTCTAGTTAACATCCATCATACATAGTACAATTTTTTTTTTTCTTGTGTTAGGAACTTTTAAGATTTCCTCTCAGGAACTTTCATATACATAATATAGTATTAACTATGGTCACCATGCTGTATATTACATCCCAATGACATATTTATTTTAAAACTGGAAATGTGTACCTCTTGATCCCCTTCATTCATTTTCCTCACCACCAAGCCCCACCTCTGGCAAACACCACCCAGTTGTACTCTGTATCTATGAGCTCATTTTTGTTGTTATTTAGATTCCACATGTAAGTGAGATCATATGTATCTCTCTCTCTCTGACTTACTCAAATTAGCAAATCATCCTTGAGATCCATTCTTGTCACAAATGTTAAGATTTCATTTTTTAAATTACTGAATAAAATTCCATTTTATCCATACTCCACATTTTCCTTATCCATTCATCCACTGATGGTGGTTTCCATATAAATGTTTTTGTGGTCAAGGCTTCATACTTGTTTTGTCTTGGGAATTGTCAAGATAGTTGAAAGTGAATAGCTGGTGTACCAATTGTAAGGTAACACTGCTTTATCAGCAGAAAAGGTACTGAACAGAAGATGGGATTCAGAGGGAATACTGGAGGAATACAGGTAGTGATGGCATACAAAGATAGCATTTTCTCCTTCCCTTTGTGTACCAACTTTCAGCCCATCCTCCCACCCCTCACTGGCCCAGAACTGTATGAAGCAAAGTTTGCAATCCCTAGACAGGAGATCATCAGATTGTGGGGTGGGGAGGTTGAAGGGGTAGGTTGAGAAGATCAGAATGGAGATGTCATGAGCCAGATTATCCCAAGAATAGTCTGGACATGGAAGAAACTGGGAAAAAAAAAAGGCAAGTAAGAGGCATGCCACTGGGCTAGTGTATATAGCGGAGTTCCACACAGATGTTTGATGAAAAGGAAATGGATTTGCCATTGGAGAAATTTCATGTCTCGATGCTGTATTACTTGTGTAACTTTAAGGAATAATAATTTTTCCCTGTAGGTTCCAATTTCCCCTTTTATAAAATGAGAATAATAGTATTACCCTGTTTTTTTGATGACTATAGTGGGAACATAGTAGACCCTTCATAAATATTATCTTTTCTTTCTCTCTCATGGAAGGTAAAAGCTTTAAGTTTGTTAGTATTTACTCTGAAAACTGAGCTGATTACACAGACTAAATTTAGTTTTGTGTAATAACCAGTGACTAACTCCAGTGTTCTTGCCTGGAGAATCCCAGGGATGGGGGAGCCTGGTGGGCTGCCATCTATGGGGTTGCATAGAGTCGGACACGACTGAAGTGACTTAGCAGCAGCAGCAGCAGCAGCAACTTACATTGAGACAATATGCATAGTGAATAAGTGAAGACTAAACTGATCCTTTTATAGGCTGGTGGAGGCTGGAACAAACACTGATAATAGTAACATATGCCTATATTCTTGAAAGCATTTTGACATTGTTTTAAAATACCAGAATTTTATTGTTGTGATAAAGGAACAGATTAGGCTTTTGTCTGAGAAATTATCCTCAGCCTATACATTATCTATTTTGGAAACAAAGGAAACTGTGATTCTGTATTTCATATCACACTTATTGGTATCCAGCTTCTTACACAACGGGCTCTAGATGGGAGTCAACTGAGGTTAAGAATGGGCACTCCAGATAATCTGTAGAAAAGAAGTCTTTGTGATAAAGACAGAGCAGCTGATCATAATTCTAAAAACAGGTGGAAACAGTAATGAAAGACAAATGAAGCAGTAGAATCCAACACACCAGGTACACACCCACAGGAAAAAAATGTCTGACAATAAAGTGCTTCCATGTCTGGTACTTTAAACTTCATAAGTCTCTTTCCCTCAGTTTATGAGATATTTCCTTAACAAATTAAAAGTGACTAAAAGTGAAATAGACCAAGGGGAAAAATATAGTGTCAACCAAGGTATTAAACTAGCTTGTAATTCTGCATTTATTTTTGTGGTGATAATTATATTAAAAACACAAGGACCTGCTGGGGAATTAATATTTAAAGATTTTTAAAAGTGAATCCTGCTCTTGGTTATATGTCTCATTTTTCTAGCTCTGATTTTTATTCTTTCTATAATTGTAACCTAGGTGATTCCAATGTGAAATTTATCTGGTAATCTCCTTTTTAGCTTATTAATCATTTCCATGTATCACAGAGGAGTTATTTTTTTAATTATTAAGTTAATTACTGGGGAGACTGTTTCAAGCTTAGGTTACAGTTCAGGTACTTGGGGGCAGTTGTAAGTATATAAGGGTAAACTGACGGGAACTAAGTAGGCAGCAAGTCAAAATAAAATTAGATAATTGGAAATTGGGAAGAGATGTGAGGTCAAACTTCACCCTCTTTAGAATTTTGTCTACAATATACTACCGAACAAACAATAACAGCAACCACAAAATAGAAAACAAGAAAATTCAAAAAATTTTAAACTCAAATCTACATAAGACATTTACATGCACACTTGAATTTTTTCATGATTCCAAGTCCTGGTATCTCTATCTCCTTCCAGGCTTCCCATGCTCATGACTAGTGCCTTAGTTCGGGTCTATAACACCTTTTACTTGAGCCGTTGAAATAGTCAAATTGATTCTGTTTCCATATTCTCCTTATCTCTGTTTCGTTCTCCACACTGAATCTAAAATGACTGTCCTCAAAATCTGCTTTGCCCTCTCTAAGTTCCTAAGCACACCATGCAACACTGTGATCTGACCTCTGCTGGTCTCTTGGACTTGCCTCTTGTCATTGCTACACATACACACCAGGCTTAGTGAATTATGCACAGTTCCCAGAATACAGCTGATTTAGATTATGTTTTTAACCTCAGTGCCTCCAAGTGTATGCTGCTTCCTCTTTCTGGCCTTTCATGACACAGCCTATATATATCCTCTTTTGAGAAACACAGATTCCCATCCCTTAAATAATTTTGATCACTCTACTTTGTGTGTTGTACTATTTTCTATTATAAGATTTACTATACCATATTCCAGTCACTTGCTTACTGTCTTCTGTATCTTATGAAGCCTTTATGGCTCACAGTGTCTTACACCTCAAAAAATGGATTAAAATGAATCTAAGAGTCACAGGAGAATTTCACCATAAAATAACTGAACTGATGCTTATGCCAACCGTAGAACTAATATTGCATACATTTATCTGTTGGCATGTCATACTGAATGAGGCAAGAGAATATATTCTGTATCTTCTCTAACTTTGGTCTAATTTACCTTTATTTTTATGAATGGAAGCAGATGTAGGATATTGAGAAGGTTTAGGAGTTTCTTGTAATAAAGAAGCAAGTCACTGAATTCTATTGCCCAAAGAAAGCTTGAAATCTGCTCTTTATGAGTCATGATATCAAGTTGATACTGTTGTTGCATGAATCAATGAAAAATAGTCTAATAATGGAAACATGGAGATATTTGCATAAATGCTTCGTTTTGTTGTATTGATGTGAAAAACACTGATTCTCTTTCATTAAGAATATTTTTATACAAAGCATAGTGAATAACACACACACAAATCCACTTTCTCTCTACATTCAAGTTTTACAGCATTGCAAGAGCCCCAGATATTTTAGTGTAGAGAGAAGACCAAGAGAGAACCAGAGCTACTGGTGATTGTTAGAATTACAAAGTGATCAGAATCTGTCACCATGGCCAACCAATCTATTTACCCTCTGCATCTCCATTTTGGGGTTAAAATTAAATATAAAGGATCCAAATATCATGACATAACAGAATGCTAATTTTCCAAGAGATAAAATTTAAAGACCTGTTCAATACCTTCATTATGTCGTAGAAACGCATAACAAAAAGTAAAGAACTCACAGGGTGACTATCTAGTTTTGAACCTGACTTTAAATCAGACTTTAAAAAACTATGCGATATTTTTCAAATTGCTTAATCTTCCGTAACCTTTTTTCTGCATTTGTATATAACAACATTTATAAAATTATAATAAAACTTACTGGGTAGGCTGGAAAGCCAGTGAGAGAGTATATGGGGAAGAATTCTGTAAGCTATAAAATCTAAGAGATTGTACATTAATCATTATGATTACATATTAATATAAAATTTCAATTATCATCCACTGAAAAATAATTTTCTCATTAATATGATCAATTATCATTCTAATTATATTCTGGATTTTTATTCCCAGCACTTTCAATCATGAAAATTCTTACATAATGGTATAAAAAATTATTGTGGATTAACCCTTGTGATATCATCCACAAAGAAAATGTATAATGACAGAAAGTACTATGAATTTAGTAATATGTGATTACAAAGCATTTTAATTCTTAAGTAAACAGGAAAGCATTAGATATGAATATAGATATCATATAAATATATAGATATATCCCCATGAATGATGGTAGAAAGGATTTGTGAGCAATAAAGCTATAGTTGCTCAGGCATACTTAACACTTAGAGGTCAGAAACAACAGTGCTAGATGGATATCATATATACATAAATACATTCCAAAAATCTGTCAGCCTAACTCCAATTTATAACAACTTTCTCAGTGTCCTCTCATAAGTTGGTAATATAGCCAGTGTTGTTTGGATTCTAGCAACCAATGTTTTCCTTTTTTTTATTGAAGTATAGTTGATTTATAATATTATATAAATTACAGGTGTACAGTATAATAATTCACAATTTTAAAAGATTATAATCCATTTATAGTTATTATAAAATATTGGTTCTCTTCCCTGTGTTATGTAATGTATCTTTATAGCTTCTTTTGTTCATTATGGTTTGTACCTCTTAACCCTCCACCTCTAAATACTTCTCCCCACTAGTCACCACTAGTTTGTTCTCTGTATCTGTCTCTTCTCTTTTGTTTTACTCATTTGTTTGTTGTACTTTTTAGATTCCACATATAAGTGATATCCTACAGTGTTTGTCTTTCTCTTTCTGACTTATTTCACATAGAATAATACCCTCCAAGTCCATCCATTTGTTGCAAATAGGGAAATTTCATTCTTTTTTTCATCTATTTCACTGTATGTGTGTGTGTGTGTAAACACACATACTACATCTTTAGACATTCATCTGTTTATGGACAGAGTTTGCTTCCATATCTTGGCAATTTTAAATAATGTTTCTCTGAACATTGGGGTGCATGTGTCTTTTCAAATTAGTGTCTGGGTCTGTGGTTTTTGTTTTTGCATATACAGGAGTGGAATTGCTGGGTCATAAGATTTTAGTTTTTTGAGAAACTTCCATGCTACTTTCCACAGAGGCTGCACTAATTTACATTCTCACCAGCAGTATAGAGGTTTCCCTGTGTTCCACATCCTTGCCACCAGCCAACACTTGTGATTTGTGTTTTTTGTGACGATAGCCATTCTGACAGGTGTGAGGTAGTATCTCATTGTGTTTTTGATATGCATTTCCCTGATGATTAGTGATGTTAAGCATCTTTTCATATGCCTGTTGGTTGTCTGCCTTTGGGACAGAAAACCATAGTTTTCTTCATTAATTAAAAAAAAAAAAACTGCCTATTCACAGATGTAATACTACTTGAAAGTTTCAAATTCCTTGATACAGTTAGATTCAATGTTTTGTTAGCAAAGTCCTCATGAAGTGTTAATAGCAATAAAATGAAGTAGTCAACAGGGATTGGTGGTATGCTTCATAAAGCAAGTGAAAGTAACTCATTTGTGTCCAACTCTTTGTGACCCAGAAATTCTCTAGGCCAGAATACTGGAGTGGGTAGCCGTTCCATTCGCAGGGGATCTTCCCTACCCAGGGATCAAACCTAGGTCTCCTGCGTTATGGGCAGATTCTTTACCAGCCAGCCACAAGGGAAGCCCAAGAATACTGGAGTGGGTAGCCTATCCTTCTCCAGCAGATATCTTTCTGACCCAGGAATTGAACTGGGGTCTCCTGCATTGCAGGCAGATTCTTGACCAACTGAGCTATCAGGGAAGCCTTTATAAAGCAAAACCTGCCATAAATATGGATTGGATTTGTAACCAGATTCTACTAACTTACCAACAGGACAGCAATTTTTGGATATTTTACATCAAAATCCTTGTCTCACTCCAAAATATCTTGGAAAAATTCTGACTTTTGTATGGAAACCTCAATAAAAATATATAAATAATTCTATTTGTCAGTACTTTGTTACCTAAAATCTGAAGAAGGACATGCATTATCAGGCAATATCATTCTATCCCTTTAGTCACCTTGATTTAAAAGTCATCTCAGCACATCCTTCTCCCTCTTATTTTATATCCATTTGGCCCTTAATATTATGGATGTTATCTCTGAAATGGCAGTCAAAGCCATCATATTGAATTTATATGCCAATTTTGGAATAACTGAAATCTTTACAATATTGAATCTTCCAATCCAGGAAGACCATTTACTTCTTAATTTATTTGAAACCTTTTAAATATCTTTCATAAAATTTGTAAATTTCAGTCTGATATATTAGTACAAGGTACTGAATATTTTTATGCTACAGTAAATCTTCAAAACTTTTAAAAAATGTCTTTGTTCTTGAACTAACAGGTTTTTAAATATTGGTTAATTTTATCACTGGTATTTTATGTCTTGATTATTTTTCTATTTATTCTATCTACCATCCTGGAATGTAAGTTAAAGACTCACACTCCAATTATAAATTTCTTTAGTTATCCTTTTAGTTCTGCTAATATTTGTCTTATATATTTTAAAATAATGTTTTTGCTTGCACATAGATATATAATTGTTTTAAGTCTGCTAGGTTTGGTTTGAAAGGATTTAAAGGTACATATCAATTAAGGAAAATAGACTTATTAACAATAACAAGCTTTTTATCATTCTTGATATTGGCAATCTGTATTTTCTGTCCTTTTATCCTGTGTAGTCTGACTAGAGGTCTATCAATTTGAGTATTCATCTCAAAGAATAAACTTCAGATTTCTAAAATCTCCATATTATGCTTTCTTTCTGTTTGTTGAATTTCTGTTCCTTTTAAAATAATTTCCTTTCTTCTGATTTTTTTTGTATTTAAGTTACACTCCTTTTTCCTAGTTTTCATTGTATCACTGCAAACAGTAGAAGATACACTTACAGAAAGAAAATATAACCTGTATTTTCCAATAGCATTAAATACACTAAAATAAAAACATTAAAAGTTTTTCAAGTTCTTTGTCAAGAAAATTATAGTTTAAAAACTTTCAAGAACACCTAAATTAATAGAAGGCATTAACTATTTACTTTGTGTTTTCCTTTCTTGTATCAGGTATTTAAGAAATCCTTCTTTATCATGCTATTCATGAGATCATGACACGATGAATCATTGTGTTTGTGTAGGTGTGTGTTAATATACACACAGCGTCTTCTTAATTTGTATACTTTCATCCATTCATACTTATTTGTTATATAGAAAATATTTTGAATATATTATGAGGTAAGGGTACACATTTTTTAAACTATCAGTTAGTAAATAAATGGTATATAATTTTCCCCACTGTTCTGCAAAAGCTGCTCTGTCAAAATTAAACTTTTCTTAAATTAATGATTTTGACTATAGTGTCTTTATTCTATATCATCAGTTGACTCTGTGGAATCTTCACTAATAATATACTCAGTTATTTACTGTGAATTTCAGTAGGAGTCGTCCTACTTTAGAATGTTTTTTGTCGTTGCTGTTGTGAGCCTGTTACTTTTTCATAAAAATTTCAGAATCAACTTTATCAAGTACCATTAAAAAACATATTGGGATTTTTCTTTGACGCACATTGAAACTGTTAAATAATTTGAAAAGAAGTGACAGCTTTACAATATTGAGGCTTTTCTTCTAACAACGTTTTTCATATTTATTAATTTAGGTTTTCATCAACCACTCATTATAATTATCTTGATAAAGAGCTTGAACATCTTTTGTTAATATATTCCTGTATAATTTACAGTTTTGGATGAAAATATAGAATATTTTCTACTCATTTATTCTGAATCTTTGTTTAACATATTTCTTATACACCTGTGCATCTTTGTATTTTTAACACATAACCAACTTGTGACTTAGTGCCTAAGAGTATGTTCTGCTTCCACAGAGATGAGTCTGTGCCAGAACTTCATAACCTCTTTGTGCATAATCACCAAATTGTCCTTTCATAGTACTCTTCCTTTTATTTGTTGTTTTGTATATCAATAGTTTATTCCTTTTTTTGTTAAATAGTATTTCATTGTGTGGATATACCACAATCTGCTTGTCCATTCATCTATTGATGGACACTTAGGTTGCTCCCAATTTTCAGCTAGTACAAATAAAGCTTGCAATGCACATCTGTTTTCATTTCTCTTGAGTAAATACATAGGAGCAGAATGATATAGTGATATAGTATGTGTATGTGTATGTTTAACTTTTAAAGAAACTGACAAACTGTTTTCCAAGTTGATTGTACCACTTTAAATTTCCACCAGAATTATATGAGAGCTCCATCACTCTATCTCCTCACCAACATTTAAATTATTTTTAATTGAAGTATAGTTTATGAAGCTGTGTTAATTTCTGCTGTACAGCAAAGTGATTCAATTATACATATATTTACACCGTTTTAAATAATTTTTGTCATTATGCTTTATCATAAGATATATGAATATAGTTCTCTGAACTACATATAGTTCTCTGTGTTGCTTATCTATTCTATATTTAATAGCTTACATCTGCTAATCTCAACAACCCACTCCAAGCCTCCCCCAACACACTTACCCTTGACAACCACACCTGTTCTCTATGTCTATGAGTCTCATTCTGTTTCATAGATGGGTTCATGAGTGTCATATTTTAGATTCCACATATGAATGACATCATATGGTATTTGTCTTTCTTTTTCTGACTTAAAATTTACTTAGTATGATGATCTCTAGTTGCATGAGGTTGCTGCAAATGCCATCATTTTGTTCTTTTTTGGCTGAGTAGTATTCCCAGCCAATTCCCACTAGAGCTTCCCAGATGGTGCTAGTGGTAAAGCACCTGTCTGCCAATGCAGGAAACATAAGAGACAGAGTTTCAATCCCCGGATCGGGAAGATCTCCTGGAGAATGAAATGGCAACCCACTCCAGTATTCTTGCATGGAGAATCCCATGGACAGAGGAGCCTGGCAGGCTACAGTCCATATTGTTGCACAGAATCAGACATGACTGAAGTGACTTAGCACAATATTTCACTGCATATATATACTGCATCTTCTTTATAAATTCATCTGTTGATGGACATTTAGGTTGCTTCCATATCTTAGCTATTGTGATTAATGCTGCTATGAATATATGGATGCATGTATCTTCTTGAATTACAGTTTTGTCTGGATATATATAATATATAATAAAATGTATATTTTTTTATTTAAATAAATTTTAAGAAAAAGCAACAGTTAGAACAACAAGAAGCCATAAAGAAGCAACAGGAAGCAACGGTTAGAACCAGACATGAAACAACAGACAGGTTCCAAACAGGGAAAGGAGTACATCAGGGCTGTATATTGTCACCCTGCTTATTTAACTTCTATGCAAAGTACATCATGCAAAATGCCAGGCTGGATGAAGTACAAGCTGGAATCAAGTTTGCAGGGAGAATATCAATAACCTCAGATATACAGATGACACTACCCTTATGGCATAAAGTGAAGAGGCACTGAAGAGCCTCTTGATGAAAGTGAAAGAAAAGAGTGAAAAAACTGGCTTAAAACTCAACATTCGAAAAACAAAGATCATGGTATCCTGTCCCATCACTTTATGGCAAATAGATGGGAAAACAATGGAAACAGTGACAGACTTTATTTTTTTGGGCTCCAAAATCAGTGCAGACAGTGACTGCAGCAATGAAGTTAAGACGTTTGCCCTTGGAAGAAAAGCTATGACCAACCTAGACTGTATATTAAAAAGCAAAGACATTACTCTGCCAACAAAGGTCCGTCTAGTTAAAGCTATGGTTTTTCCATTAGCACATATGGATGTGAGAGTTGGACTATAAACAAAGCTGAGCACCGAAGAATTGATGCTTTTGACCTGTGGTGTTGGAGAAGACTCCTGAGAGTCCCTTGGACTTCAAGGAGATCTAAGTCAATCCTAAAGGAAATCAGTCCTGAATATTCTTTGGAAGGACTGATGCTGAAGCTGAAACTCCAATACTTTGGCCACCTGATGCGAAAAACTGACTCATTGGAAAAGACCCTGATGCTGGGAAAAAATTGAAGGTGGGAGGAGAAGGGGATGACAGAGGATGAAAGGGTTGGATGGCCTCACTGACTCAATGGACATGAGTTTGAGCAAGCTCCAGGAGTTGGTGATGGGCAGGGAAGCCTGGCATGCTGCAGTCCATGGGGTCACAAAGAGTCGTACATGACTGAGCAACTTAACTGAACTGAAATAAATTTTAAACTAATTATTGTTCTATTTTAAAACATCATCTGACCTGTTATATTAAGTTTATATCCAGAAGCCTTGTTAAATATTCTTTTAGGTCAACCTGCATTTACATTAACTGTGCTATATAATATTTTATATTAGTATATATACATACACACATATGGAGAAGGAAATGGCAACCCGCTCCATTATTCATGCCTGGAGAATCCCATGGACAGAGGAGCCTAGCAGGACAGAGGACCTGTCCTGGCAGAACAGAGGACCCACTGTGTCCACGGGGTCAAAAGAGTTGGACACGATGTAGTGACTAAACCACCACCTACCATATATATACATATATATATATATATATATTTATATATATTGTTTTCAAGCATCAGTTTTTTTACCTTTCTCATTCTTATATTTTTTTATTTCTTATTTTTCTTAACTAATAGCAACTCCAGTAGAATGCTGAATAAGAAGAGGTGGCAGACCTTTTAATCTTGTTTTTAATACAAATAATTTTAGTGCCTCATTGCTTGGTATCCACTGTGCAGGCATTTTTTGTAGACACACTGTATCAGTTTAAAGTACTTTTATTTCTGTAATTATTTAACTAAATTTTTTCTTATAATTATTATTGGTATTGGGTGATTTTGAGTTTTATTAAATATCCTCCTGAATCTAGTGAACAGAGTATATGGTTTTTCTCTTTCAATCTGTTAATAATGAATTATAATAATTAATTACCTAAAAAATTGAATTTTAAGTTCAAATCAACAGGACTGGAAAAGATGTTTTCATTCCAATCCCAAAGAAAAGCAATGTCAAAGAATGTTCAAATGTCAAACTATTGTATAATTGCACTCATTTTGCATGCTACTAAGGTAATGCTCAAAATCCTTCAACCTAGGCTTTAACAGTATGTGAATCGAGAACTTTCAAATGTACAAGCTGGGTTTAGAAAAAGCAGAGGAACCAGAGATCAAACTGGAACATCTGTTGGAAAATAGAAGAAGCAAGGGCATTTAAAAACATCTAATTCTGCTTCATTGACTCTGCTAAAGCCTTTGACTGTGGACCACAAGAAACTGTGGAAAATCCTTAAAGAGATGGGAATACCAGATCACCTTACCTCCCTCCTGAGAAACCTGAATTCAGGACAAGAAACAATAGTTAGACCTTACATGGAACAACTGACGGGTTCAGAACTGGGAAAGAGTACAAGAAGTCTGCGTATTGTCACCCTGTTTATTTAACTTCTACGCAGAGTACATCATGCAAAATGCCTGGCTGGATGAATCACAAGCTGGAATCAAGATTGCTAGGAGAAATATTAATAACCTCAGATATTCAGATGATACCACTCTAATGGCAGAAAGTGAAGAGGAACCAAAGAGCTTCTTGATGGGGATAAAAGAGGAAAGTGAAAAAGCTGGTTTAAAACTCAACATTCAAAAAACTAAGATCATGGCATCCTGTCCCATAACTTCATGGCAAATAGATGGGGAAAAATGAAAAAAGTGGCAGATTTTACTTTCTTGGGCTTTAAAATCACTGCAGATGGTGACTGCAGTGATGAAATTAAGACACTTGCCCTTGGAAGAAAAGCTATTACCAACCTAGACAGCATATTAAAAAGCAGAGACATTACTTTGCCGACAAAGATCCGTCTAGTCAGAGCTATGATTTTTTTCAGTAGTCATGTATGGATGTGTGAGCTGAACCACAAAGAAAGCTGAACACTGAAGAATTGATGCTTTTGAATTGTGCTGGAGAAGACTCTTGAGAGTTCCTTGGACAGTAGGGAGATCAAACCAGTCAATCCTAAACAACCCTGAATATTCATTGGAAGGACTAACGCTGAAGCTGAAGCTTCAGTACTTTGGCCACCTGATGCTGAAAAAGATTGAGGGTTGGGGGAGAAAGGAGAGGCAGCAAATAAGATGACCGGATGGCATTAGCAACTTAATGGACATGAGTTTGAGCAAACTCTGGGAGATAGTGAAGGACAGGGAAGACATGGTGTGCTGCAGTCCATGGGATTGCAAAGAGTTGGACATGATTCGGCAACTGGACAACAACAACAATATTAAATCAAAATGTTATGGCTAAAATAAATATTATTATAGTAAATTTCATAATATTTTCTTTAGGATTTCTTTATCTCTTGTACCTCAGTCACTTATGAGAACATCCTATCATTTTCCTATCTTCTTTGATTTTTTAGTTTGACAATAAATGTTTTTGCAACTGATAAAAAGGAGAACGTTTGGAGATAACCCCTAACTTTATATTCTCTATAAGAGCATATTTAGTTTTGAAATTTCATTAACCTTGACTATTTGGTAAAACTCTCTTATAAACTCATTATATCCCAGTGTTTCATTGATGTAAGGTTTTTACTTTCTGATTCAATTAATTTTTTCTTACTTTAAATCTGTTTGCTGACAGGTTTAAAGATTATTTTTTTAGACAATAACACCCACTCTTAATATGCATGGGCGCTAAGTCATGTCCGACTCTTTGCAACCCTGTGGACTACAGCCCACCAGGCTCCTTCATCCACAGGATTCTCCAGGCAAGAATACTGGAATGGGTTGCCATTTCCTACTCCACCACTCTTAATATATATTTATTGTAATCTCTACAGCATCTGTGTTTCAATAAAGTCCATTCCTGATATAAATTTATTTATGTCTTCTCTATTTTCTTATCTACTTTTGTGAGCAGTAGTTTAAACTGACCTCTTCAGATTCTGTTTCTTCCTGTTGACTTTCTCTGTGTAATTGAATTATTTAATATGTAATTGAAAGTCTTTTTCTTATCTAATCAATTATTTTTTCAAATTATTTTAATTTTTATTCTTTTATAACCTGTTATATTCAGTGTTTATCTGGTTGATTTGAGCCTTTCTTGTTTTCTGTAAAATCTTTAATTTCCTTGTATTTGTGTTTCAGTGGTATCCTACAAACTTTTCACGCCTATGTGTTTTCTAATTTCAAATTTTATTTGAGGCATGAGATGTTAGGACTATATTTTTAAATTTCTAAATATATATTTAAATTAATTGCTCTATTCACTAATAGTGTCATTTCAAAATTCCTTTGAAGTTTTGTTAAGTGAGCTTTATGGTCCCATCATTTTTTTCAAATATTATATTTATATTGCAATAGTTTTCAATATTATTTTTCAAAAAAATAGCTTTTTTTCTAAATATTGTGTTGGAAAATATGTACATTCTCTAATTCTAAGATACCACATTCTGTAAAAGATAAACTGAATAATTGCTTTATTTAGGTCTGAATAAATCAGAACTAAGTGGAATCAGGCTAATGAACTGAAATTGTTTCATTATTAAGTGACCTTTTCATCTTTGCTCAGTCATTCTGTCATGTCTGAGTCCTTGTGGCCCCAGACCGTAGCCCATCAGGCTTCTCTGTTCATGGAATTTTCCAGGCAAATTTGCCTGAAAACAGAAAATGGAGCAGTTCGCCATTTCTTCCTCCAGGGAGTCTTCCAGATCCAGGGATTAATCTTGCATCTCTAGTGTCTCCTGAAATGGTAGGCAGGTTCTTTACCACTAGCACCACCTTATAAGTTTGTCCTGTTTTCATCTTTAGTTTGGCTTTTTTCCATACCATCAATTTACCTCTCATAAAAATATTCTTCAGCATTTTCTTGATATACATCTGTCCACAGACTCCTCCATCCATGGGATTTTGCAGGCAAGAGTACTGGAGTGGGTTGCCATTGCCTTCTCCAATACATACTTGTTACTTTTCCCAAAAATGATAACTCTATGGAATGATGAACCATAAAGCATGCACTCATATTTCCATTATTAGTTTTGATAGGGAATATGTTTTCTTAATCTTAAAAGCACTAATATACATTTAGTGCTGACTCTATCAGTCAAGGACACAATTCTTAACCAATTTCATTTTTTCTTTCACTGACTTTATCTTAGTTTATCTACCTACTATTAAATTATTTATATCTCTCATTTCTATTTTTCAAAGGATTTAATTAAAATGGCTCAGTATTCATTAAGTAAGTTTTTTCTTAGTAATCATCAAGTGGAGAACTTTTGAGTTAATGACCCTCTTCCAATTTGAAATATTTAGCATACCTTTTCTTAACAGCAAATAATTAAAATTAATGAAATTGTTGAACTTTTGGCCAATAACCAAAGATCAGTTTTAATATACTGTTACATTACTCACTATGTTGTTACCTCAATAATAGACGTCTTTTCTCACTGGATTTTATTGCCACAGCTCTGTATTCTCATGTAATGTTTATGTATTTTTGTGTGCTTAGTCGCTCAGTCATGTCCAACTCTTTGCAATCCCATGGACTCTAAAATATTTTTGAGTAACTTAAAGTAAGCCGTTTTCAATATTCTTATTAATCTGTTGAATTAAGTGGCATGTTGACTTTTAAAGACTATATGGGGCTAGGTAGATAACTTTTTAATGACTAACTTGGAAAACTTAGTTTCTCAATTGTAAGTTCTGTGCTTTTGGAAGTTTTAATTCTTTTCCTTTCACTCAGTTTCAAAGTCAACTTTTCCTTTTGCAACAACTGTTATGCCTCATTTAAAAATAAATGGCCCTCTATAAGAAATATTTTTTTCTAGTTTTATAGGAAAACTCAATATAGTACATAACTTTTCCCTGGCTTAGCAGCTAATCTGAGAAAATAAAGGCTATACACTTCAACCGATAGATGCCCCAGACATCTTAAGTGCAAGCTTCAAATACAGATATTTTATCATATAAGTCATTTGATTTCCTATAAAACGTTTATACTTAGCTTTTATCTCTGTTAATGATTGTCTTATGCAGCACTATACAAAACTTGGGAGGCCTTTAAAAATACTGAATTTAAACTGAAATAATTATCAGCACTCTGCACAAGTGGGTCAAGTTTGGAAGAGAAGAATTGTACTGCCAGCTTTGAGTAAGACCCAAGGCAGGCACAAAGCACATGATGTGGACCGGCCTTCTTTGATTATTTTCAATGAAGTTCTTCAGCTATTGTGACCTAAATCTCCATTTAGTTTGCTTGTTTTCCTTCGTTCATTATTTTAAATATGCTGAATTTTTTAAAGAATAGTCCTAGGCAAATATTAAAATTTGTGTGAGAGTCTGTCTTACCTCTGGTAACTCCCTTGTGCCCCTTCTTTACAGAGGGCAAACATTAGTTAATCTTGTTTATGTCTTTTTTTTTTTCTAATTTTATTTTATTTTTAAACTTTACATAATTGTATTAGTTTTGCCAAATATCAAAATGAGTCCACCACAGGTATACATGTGTTCCCCATCCCGAACCCTCCTCCCTCCTCCCT
>NW_011494898.1:1294668-1295328 GCF_000754665.1 Bison bison bison
AAACTAATGCTCAAAATTCTCCAAGCCAGGCTTCAGCAATACATGAAATGTGAACATCCAGATGTTCAAACTGGTTTTAGAAAAGGCAGAGGAACCAGAGATGAACTTGCTAACATTGCTGGATCATGGAAACAGCAAGAGAGTTCCAGAAAAACATCTATTTCTGCTTTATTGACCATGCCAAAGCCTGTGACTGTGTTCATCACAATAAACTGTGGAAAATTCTGAAAGAGATGGGAATACCAGACCACTGGACCTGCCTCTTGAAAAACCTATATGCAGATCAGGAAGGAACAGTTAGAACTGGGCATGGAACAACAGACTGGTTCCAAATAGGAAAAGGAGTACATCAAGGCTGTATATTGTCACCCTGCTTATTTAACTTATATGCAGAGTACATCATGAGAAATGCTGGGCTGGAAGAAGCACAAGCTGGAATCAAGATTGCCGGGAGAAATATCAATAACCTCAGATATGCAGATGACATCACCCTTATGGCAGAAAGTGAAGAGGAACTGAAAAGCCTCTTGATGAAAGTGAAAGAGGAGAGTAGAAAAGTTGGCTTAAAGCTCAACATTCAGAAAACAAAGATCATGGCATCCGGTCCCATCACTTTATGGGAAATAGATGGGGAAACAGTGGAAACAGTGTCAGACTTTG
>NW_011494898.1:1295428-1301744 GCF_000754665.1 Bison bison bison
CCTCCCCATACCATCCCTCTGGGCCGTCCCAGTGCACCAGCCCCAAGCATCCAGCATCGTGCATCGAACCTGGACTGGCAACTCGTTTCCTACATGATATTTTACATGTTTCATTGCCATTCTCCCAAATCTTCCCACCCTCTCCCTCTCCCACAGAGTCCATAAGACTGTTCTATACATCAGTGTCTCTTTTGCTGTCTCGTACACCGGGTTATTGTTACCATCTTTCTAAATTCCATATATATGCGTTAGTATACTGTATTTATGTTTTTCCTTCTGGCTTACTTCACTCTGTATAATAGGCTCCAGTTTCATCCACCTCATTAGAACTGATTCAAATATATTCTTTTTAATGGCTGAGTAATACTCCATTGTGTATATGTACCACAGCTTTCTTATCCATTCATCTGCTGATGGACATCTAGGTTGCTTCCATGTCTTGGCTATTATAAACAGTGCTTTATGTCTTGAGTAACATAATACTATGGTAACTCAGTGATTAAAATTACTTATTTTCATAAAGTGAAAGTGAAAGTCACTCAGTCATGTCCAACTCTTTGCAACCCCATGGACTATACAGTCCAAAATATTCTAGTGAGTAGCCTTTCCCTTCTCCAGGGGATCTTCCCAACCCAGGGATTGAATGCAAGTTTCCCACACTGCAGGCAGGTTCTTTACCAGCTGAGCCACAGGGAAGCCTAAAAATACTGGAGTGGGTAGCCTATCCCTTCTCCAGTGGATCTTCCCCACCCAGGAATTGAACTGGGGTCTCCTGCATTGCAGATGGATTCTTTACTAACTGAGCTATGAGGGAAGCCCCTAGTTTTTTTCCCCTTTATTTTCATAAAGGAAGTCTAGAATACCACTTGTAAAGCCATGCTAGACTGATTATACACATATCCTTGGATTTTAGAACTAGATCTCCAAGAAATTTTTTCCAGTTGGTGCTGGGCAGTAGAGATTCAAGGTCAAGGTTACTACAGAGTATGCTCCTAATTAAAAAAAAAGATTTTTTTTTTCTCTCTTCTTTCTTTTCCTTTCTCTTTTCTCTCCGTGCAATTAAGGACTTTTGAAACCTAGCGAAAGGCTAAGCCCTAGAGGTAAAGGGAAATAATAAGCAGTAAAAATATATATGTTTCTGTATCTATTTTAAAAATTGAATTTATTATAAAAGCTTTCGATAAGAAATATTAGAAAGACATATGATTTCATTGGTGAATTCTATCAAACTTTAATAAGTAGTACCAATCTCACAAAATCTCTTACAAAACATACGAAAGAAGGAAATATTTTTAATCTGCTTTTATGAATTTAATACAACCATGACACTAAAATCTATTACAAGTATATTAATATATTGCAAACAGATCATAAAACAAGAAAAGTAGAGACCAGTGTCCCTCTTGTACATGGATATTAAAAATGTAAACAGTATTTTAGCAAAGGGAATCCAGAAACATATAAAATATAAAACTTCACCATGTAAATTTACCTAAGGAATGCAAGGTTAGTTTATCATCAAAATTTAACATAATAAATGCATAAGAATGATGTGACAAGGTTCAGGAAATGGCATGATTGTTTTCTAAATATAGACGGTAACTTCTTCAGAAACGGTAGAGGCAAGAACTTAATAGTGAAATATTGAATCTTTAGCTCTTACAGGAACAAGACAAGGATATCCACTCTCATCATTTCTAATCAGCATCATAATAGAGGCTCTATCCAGGGCAGTAAGCATGAAAATGAAACACATGTGTGAATATTAAGGAGGAAGAAATAAAGTTGTCTTCATTCACATATAATAGTGTTATTTATATAGAAAAGGCTTCCCAGGTGGCTCAGTGGTAAAGAATCTGCCTGCCAAAGCAGGAAACAGGAGACACAGGTTGGATCCCTGGGTCAAAAAGATCTCTTGGAGGAGAGAATAACAACTCACTCCAGTTTCTTGCCTGGAATATCCCATAGACAGAAGAGCTTGAAGGACTACATTCCATGAAGTCGCAAAGAGGCAAACATGACTGAGAACACTCTTTATGGAGAAAATCCTACAAATCCAAAAAAAAAAAAAATTTCCACCAGAACTAATAAGTGACTTTAGCAACATAGTAGTAGCCTATCTACACCTCTCTGTTTAAAAGTGGTCAGTTTATGACTAATCCTTTGGCACTCCCAATCTTACTTACCATATTAATTGTATTCTATTGTTTGCCTACTTTTGTAAAAATATAAAAGTAAAGTATCAGTAAAGTAAAGTATCACCAGGGCAAAGCATAGGACCTATGTGGTAAACATATAAATACTTGTTGAATTTTAAATGGTTCGTATTTACAATTAAAATAAAGTGTGGTAATGGAAAGGAATAAGTGGATTAAGCTGGTGAATTAATCAAAACAATTCTAATTATTTTGCTCTCTTTTGCTATGAATCAGTTTTACAAGGCTTCAAAATTCAAAAGCTTCCCTGGTGGCTCAGACAGTAGAGAATCTGCCTGCAATGCAGGATACCTGGGTTCTATCCCTGGGCTGAGGAGACTTGCTAGAGAAGTGAATGGCAACCCACTCCAATATTGTTGTCTGGAGAAATTCACGGACAGAGGAGCCTGGTGGGTCACTGTCCACAGGGTCACAAAGATACGACTGAGTGACTAGCTCACTCAAAGTTAGTTAGTTATAGATATTACCTTGAATCTGGCTTAGATAGTTGTAGCTTCCCTGAACTTTTGTCTTGACTTCCAGTTCAGATGCTTGCTTCACAAGGATGCTGGACAATCATAGAGAGAAAGAAAGAAAAACAAACAAAAAAAAGAAAAACACTTGAAACAAAATCTAGTCATAGTTTCCTCATAGAATAAGCCATCCTATATTTTAGTGCCTATACACAGTTTCAGCTATTTTTACCCATATTTTCTCATTGAATTTTACCTATATTTTCTCATTGAATTATTATCGCAGTTTAACAAGCTCCTTAAGGGTCATTGAGTTAAAAATCTCTTTAAAGAAATAATACTCAAATGACTATCATTTCCTAAATGGTCATGGATATATTGAATTGTTTAAATAGAAAGCTTTGGTCATTTCTGAGAATCTGTTTAAAAGAGAATGTGTGTAGCTATATATGTATATGAAATATAGCCATATAGAAGCAAATAGTTAAATTACTACTTAAATTACTAATTGAAATTGCACATAGTTGAATTACTGTCACTTTCAAGTCAAGCTCTCAGAAAATAATCCACTGCTTTCCCATAATTATTTATGTAACTTATTTAACCTAATTTTGTTTGTAAATGTTAAAGATTGCTTATAAATGAACATTTTTGGTATGCACAGTGAAGAGTCACAGAGACTACACAGTAAGTTAACAAAATCTGTATTGGGAATGTCAACCTCATTGTGAAAAAATTTCTTTATTGGTGAGAATGACTGACTTCCAGATGCATATATTGCTTGAGATTGGAAAGACAGTGATAAAGAAAGTTATTTGACTCTTGTCAGAGTGATGAATTTAGACAATAAAGGAAAAAATATAAAAATTGACATGGGAAATATTTGGAAAGTTTCAGCAATATAGTTACAAATGCTTATTGGTGAACTTCATAGCACCTCCAATTTTATATTCA
The DNA here is from genome assembly GCF_000754665.1 of Bison bison bison. Classification (NCBI taxonomy): domain Eukaryota; kingdom Metazoa; phylum Chordata; class Mammalia; order Artiodactyla; family Bovidae; genus Bison; species Bison bison. The sequence continues at coordinate 1,299,051 of NW_011494898.1, forward strand.
TGTCCACAGAAAAAGCCATATTTCCATGCCAGGCAAATTTGTCACATTAAAAACTGTTCACCTGTATCTTACAAAATAAATTTCTTTCTAACAGATTTTACACTTCCAAAGCCCCTTGCCAGTTAGTTCCATTTGCACTATTTGCTTGCATATTAAAGGCTCATAATTTGAAGGGGTCATACCTAAAATGATGGATCCTTGATTTGCTGGTCGATTTATGAACCTGATTCAATGTTACTTTGCCAATGCAATACTTATTCTTTAGAATTATTTGTTTCATCATATATTATCAGACATGTGAAGTAATGTTCTCTAGTGAATTCCCAAAAGTGATTTGCTAAACTCTTAATTTTGAATTGCTTTCACTCAGACATAGATTACCAGACATCAAGTACTGACTATAGCTTTTTTAACCAGCACAAACATATTTTAACTACAGAAATTTATCAATAATCCCTAGAGGTTTGAGGGGAAATTTTCCTTATTTAATCAAATATTTGCAAATATGAGGAAGAAGGAAAGAAAGGGATTAAGACCTCTGCATATATGCAAACAAAATTAATACAAATACATATGTTTGTAAATCTAATAGCTCCCTTTTCATATTGGTATACTGGTTCATTTAATTAATCTTTTAGGTCTTATTGTCTATGTTGTCATCCATTTCCTTGAGAGTGAAAATCTGATGCTATTAAAATGTACTTATGATTCATATTAGGGCTTCCCAGGTAGCGCAGTGGTAAAGAATCCATCACCCTGACAATTCAGGAGATACAAGAGACGTGGGTTCAATCCCTGGGTTGGAAAGATCCCCTGGAGTAGGAAATGGCAACCCATTCCAGTATTCTTGCCTGAAAAATCCCATGGACAAAGGAGCCTGGGGGGCTACAGTCCATGGGGTTGCAAAGAGTTGGACAAGACTGAGTGAGTGACTGAGCACAGCAGGATTCATACTATGTGTATGATAGTCTAAACTGCTGAGTCATGACCAATTTTCCATATTTAATATTCAGTGTGATGTGGAATCTATGCTAGGTCTCTCCAAGTGTGAAACTGGCATCTTCTCCAGTGCTATTGCTTCTTTCACTGGAGAATGCTTGTTCCATTTAGAGAAGACTCCACCCCATTGGGAAAAATCAAAATGTGGCCATTCAGAGTGGGAAAGCTACATTTAAAAGGAAACTGCAACTCAAGGACTTCAGGTTAAATAGAGTTATTCTTGGCTTTCCAACTCAGGTGCCAAGTGTTGTTAAACCCCCACCAAAAAGGTGTCCAAATGAAAAAGTCCTCACCTTAATCAGAATTCCAGTAACAATTCTTCAAATTATAGGATAATTGACAAATTCTGTTAATATTTTAACCTGTAATCCATGAATTTCATTTATTCGTCTCTCTGTTTTATTTGCTTACTAAGTGACTTAGTAAATCAATAATTGAGTTATTGCTATGTTTTATGTAATGTTTTGGGTCTTGGAGATACAGCAGTGAACAAAATAGGCCAAATCCCTGCTCTTGAGCACTCACTTTCTGACAGGTGTATTGACCTACTTTCTCAGTAAAGAGAGTTACGAGTCAGATCTAAATTATGTCTTTTAATCTAGCCCCAATCGAACTATATCTAATAGTAAATCCTTATTAATGTTTATTATGTTTTTATATTTTTATAGTGATAATGTAAGATTTTCTTTATGTTTGATGCTTTAATCATTTAAATAGTTTTTAGAATACTTATTCTGGAAGAACAGACTTCAATTTCCAAAGAAAGGAGAACAAACATCATTTGAACTTAACTTGAGTAATAATTTTCTGTACCTAACTGGGTCAAAAATATAGATTATTGTACTCATAAAGATATTCATGTTCTGTTACTTTCATTTGTCAATGACTCTTTCCTTCTTCCACATTGAATGGCAATTTCTAATGTAAGTCAAGATTGTTGCTATCGGAAGATAAGAAAAGGAAATATTGAGGCTTAATGTTTTGAATATAAAAATATTATGTCTGATATTTTCTATAAAAATGTTATGTTACTCGTACATTAGAATATGAACTCATTATATTGACAAATAGCCTTGCTATATGCTTATGCTAATTTATTAGATCAGATATATGTCAATACTGCTATGTAGTGACAATGCCAATACATTATATAAGACTCATTTTCAAAAATAACACTGATAACTTTTGGCCAGGTAAATGTAACCATCAAAAACAGAAACCATCATGAAATGTACAGAAATTTGTTCCATAGGGAGAAAAAGAAACAAACACCCAACTTAGCCAAAGTCTACTTTACAAACCAAAACAGTGACAATGTTGAGATCTTCTGGAAATTAAAGCTACATCTTTTATGAAAGTGTCATGATATTTCTGGCTTCTGGATAGACTACAAACAAAATGTAATAGAAAAACAGCCCAATCATTTTCCTTCCTATGTAGGGAAAAACCTAGTTCTTCCCCACTGTGTATTTCTTCTCTGTGTGTTTTCTTTTACTACTCACACAGAACACTTCATTTCTGATACTTCTGATCTTCAAACATGTGAAAGTTTTTCCCTGCAACAAGCAATTCTGTGACCCCAGTAGGGTGTTTGAGAATTTAACTCAATTCTGACATTACTGACCTGGATACAGCGCCAGATTTCACACGTTCAGGGCTCAGCCCCACAAGTGTGTCCATGCCACAACCTTCGCC
>NW_011494898.1:1301844-1318892 GCF_000754665.1 Bison bison bison
GAAGTGCTGATCCACAACCTTCGCCCACACTAGCCCCTTCCAATGCCAATCAAAAGTCCAGGTTACTCTGCATTTCTGACCAAAAAGCTGTAGATCAGCACTTCCAACCAGGTTCCAACAACCCCTTCTTTGGTTTTGATTAATTTGGTAGAGGTGCATAGATCTCAGCAAAACAGTTATGTTTACCAGTTTATTAAAAGATATGACAGAAGATACATATGGACACTTAGAGTTAAACATGCAGAGGGCAAAATCTGGGAGAATCCTGAGTTCAGGGGCTTCTGTCCCCGTGGAGTTGGGGTGCATCATCTTGTTGGTGTGAATGCATCCTCCAACGTGGAAGCTCTCCAAACCTCATGCTTATCAGGTTTTATGGAGGCTGCATCAACTAGGAATGATCAGTTATTATTATAATTCCAGTTCCGGTTCCCTTCCCCTCTCTAGAGGTTGGAGGAGTAGGACAGAAAATTCCAAGTTTCTAATTAGGGCTTGGTCTTCTGGTGAGGTGCCTCTATGCAGGAGCCAAGCAGGAGCCCATCCAAAGTCATCTTATTAGAATAAAAGATGCTCCTGCTACTCTTATCACATAGGAATTTATAAGGGTTTTTGGAGCTCTTTGCCAGAAGGCAGAGACCAATATATAGTTTTTCTGTTACTGTCATTTTTATGTGAGGCTTTTCCAAAGTGAATTTTGGTCTGTATTTTGTATTCATATTTAAAAATGAAGCACTATAAAGCTTTCTAGACTTTCCACGTACATGAGTAAAATAAAATCTATTTTTGTCTACTTTCACAATGCTTCTGACACCAAATGTGTGGGATTATAGCACCAAGTAATTCATTTCTTTGTGGACACTAACTGAGTTTCCTGAAGTATAATTCATTCTGACACTAATTACATGGAATCAGTGCAGACCCCCAAAGTTTAGGGGCTCAGTCCCACAAAACTGCCCTCCTCTTCAGAGGCAAATCATAAAGAATCTTCCCGACCCAGGGATCAAACCCTGGTCTCCTGCACTGCAGCAGATTGTTTACCAACTAAGCTACAAGGGAAGTCCATAAGAGCATCTCAAACTACTAAATAATTCAATGTAAACTTCACAATAGCACAGAAACTTTATGAAAAAAATTGATTGAAAGACATGGAGATAACAAATGCAAAGGCATCCTTATGTTAATTATGAGTTGAATTCAATACAACTAAAATTACTAATAAGTTTGATTTTTCAATCAAACTAGAGAAACTGATGCTAAAATTGACACTGAAAAACTAATATTCAAGCCATGTAAATGCTAAGAACAAAAAGTTGTGATGGTGTGTTAGCCTCCTAAACATTAAAACATGAGATACAACCTCAGTCATTCATATAGTATGTTGTTTGTGCATAAATAGCAAAGAAAAGAGTGGAATTGAATAAAAAGTTCATAAATAAACTCAAGTACATAATAGATTTTGAATATACAATGACACTGACATCTGTATATATATATATGTCAATGTCAATGACTTAAACATATGAAATGATGTTTAATATCAGTCATAGTTGGATATATATATATATACATGAAAGTTATAATGAGATATTTTTAAGACATCACACTGGCAAAAATGAAAATGTAAATTCCTGATAAAATCACTACAAATTAGTAAATTTTTGTTAGAGTAGTTGTAGAAAGACTAATTCTCATACATTTCCTTTTTGATCCTACATTTCCACTTTTTTTTAAAATTTACCATGAAAATATACTGCCAATAATATGGAAACATATATATATATACACACACACATAAGGTTATTAATTATAGCATAGTTTATAATTGCAAAAGATTGAAAATAAAATGAATGGCCATAGTGATTGAATCAAATATAGTACACATAACAAAGTATAATGAAACTATATAAAAGTATAAGATTTAGGTCAGTGAACTGTTATGGAGGAGTCTTTTTTTTAATATCAACATACATTTTATTTTATTTTTAAAATTTATTAGAATATAGTTTATTTACAATATTGTGTTAGTTTTAGGTATATAGCAAAGCGAATCTGTTATACATAGACATAAACCTACTCTTTGCAAGATTCTTTTCCCATGTCATTATAGAGCATTAAGTAGAGTTCCTTGCGCTCAATAGGATTGTGTGTGTCAATCCCAATCTTCCATTTTATCCTTCTCCCCTTACCCGCCAATAATCATAAGTTTAATATGAAGGAATTTTCAAAATCCATATTTCAAGGGGCAAAGGGTTAAAGAATATCTATGGTATTACATTTTTGTAAGAAAATATTTAGAAATTATATGCATATATAGTATATAAAACATTCAGTTCAGTTCAGTCACTCAGTCGTGCCCAACACTTTGCCACCCCATGGACTGCAGCACGCTAAGCTTCCCTGTCCTTCACTGACTCCTGGAGCTTGCTTGGACTCATGTCCATCCATTTGGTGATGCCATTCAACCATCTTATCCTCTGTAGTCCCCTTCTCCTCCTGCCTTCAATCTTTCCCAACATCAGGGGCTTTTCCAATGAGTCTGTTCTTCCCATCAGGTGGCCAAAGTATTAGAGTTTCAGCTTTAGCATCAGTCCTTCCAATTAATATTTAGGACTGATTTCCTTTAGGATTGACAGGTTTGATCTCCTTGCAGTCCAAAGGACTCCCAAGAGTCTTCTCCAACACCACAGTTCAAAAGCATACCTATATAAAACATATATTCATAATAAGTGGGATTCTCTGGTTGCTCAGTGGTAAAGAATCTGCCTGGAATGCAAGAGCTGCAGGAGATGTGGGTTCGATCCCTGGGTGGGAAAGACACCCTGGAGGAGGGCGTGGCAACTCACTCCAGTATTCTTGCCTGGAGAATCCCATGGACAGAGGTGCCTGGTGGAGCTATAGTCCATAGGAATCCAAAGACTTGAACACACTGAAGTGACTTAGCACACATGCACATGTATAATTATATAAGCATACATACATGTATATTGCATATGCATGAATGTATAGTATATGTAAATATATATTTGCTCATTTTTGTATAAAGAAATGAACATAAAGAGTAAAGAGAAACAGAAAGTAAACAGAAATAAACAGAAAGAATAAACTAGAAATTAATGAGATTGGTTTTGTGTAGGATGTGGATGGAAATAGGTTAAAAATGATGGAGACATTAAAATGTGAAAGAATGGATACTAGAAGAGTGACATTTGGTATAAATATGTAAGATGTTATTATCTGACATGCATTTTAAATCAGTCACTCTGACTACTGATTAACAGCTTTGAAGAAGGAAATCTTTATAATTAGAGATGACAAGGAATTTTTTGGATTATCTGTGGACTTGATATCCTTGATAATCAGGAACTATGCATCCTCTCAAGATATAAATGAACAAGCAAAATTCTGTTAGTTAAAAGTCAGCTTCTATAAAGCTGGCCTTATATGTTTATTTTAGATTTTTCGAGAGATTTATCATATTTTTATATCTATTGTTATAAATTAGTTATATTGTAGCTCAGTTTTTTAAGTTTATTTCTAAAAATGATAATGTATTATGTAAAATCTACACATGTAAGTGCTTGATTTAGAAAGAATATTTTCATTAAAACATTTTCTCCTTACCCAACCATCAGAGGCATAGTAACATGCAAGGTTAAAAAGTATAGTCCAAGAAAAGAAAAAAAAAAAAAACAGATTTCTTCTAAGTGTCTATTCAATTCTAGCTAAAGAAGATAAAATTCTTAAAAGGAGCAAATGTTATTAAAGGAGATTTTCTAAATAGAGACTGTTAGGTCAATGGTAAAAATTATAGGAATCATTTTGAACTAGTTTTACTCCTCTTAGAATTTAAAAATCAAGCCATTAAAATTAACAGTTGCAGTGTTAATAGTGAATGCCAGCTAAAATGAAGCAGTTAATCACCAGGAATAGCATATTAAAACTGTTAATTCGTAGGTTTGAAACTTCCTTTTAATTAGAGCTGTAAGAAAAGTTTCTAGTTCAAAGCAAATCTGAGATCTCATGGCTCTGTCGTGGTTGTAAAATTTCACAAAGAAAAGTCCTTTTAGAGGGGAGTCAGTGATGATGGGATATTCGAGCACCTGATTTCAGAGAATTAACCTATGATAACCTATAACTGAGGTGCAACACTTCTGATTTCTGGGAAGTGATAAAAGCCATTAGACTGGGTTAGCACTTTTCAGAGTCAGTGGATTTCATTTAGATGACATAAATATTAAAAAAAAAGCAAAAGGAAGACATTTCTAGACATAAGATCTAAAAAGCTAGCATCATAGAATAGCTTTTAGAAATATGGGAATTGTTGATAACAGTATATTTTGAGGTCAGTAGTTTTGTTTCCTGAAGCCAGCTTCTCTGATTTGGATCTCTCTGATTGTAGTATTACCTGGAGAGGTTGATAAAATGTAGGTTTCTGCAGCCATGAAATTAAAAGATGCTTACTCCTTGGAAGGAAAGTTATGACCAACCTAGATAGGATATTCAAAAGCAGAGACATTACTTTGCCAACAAAGGTTTGTCTAGTCAAGGCTATGGTTTTTCCTGTGGTCATGTATGGATGTGAGAGTTGGACTGTGAAGAAGGCTGAGCACCGAAGAATTGATGCTTTTGAACAGTGGTGTTGGAGAAGACTCTTGAGAGTCCCTTGGACTGCAAGGAGATCCAAGCAGTCCATTCTGAAGGAGATCAGCCCTGGGATTTCTTTGGAAGGAATGATGCTAAAGCTGAAACTCCAGTATTTTGGCCACCTCATGCGAAGAGTTGACTCATTGGAAAAGACTCTGATGATGGGAGGGATTGGGGGCAGGAGGAAAAGGGGATGACAGAGGATGAGATGGCTGGATGGCATCACTGACTCGATGGACGTGAGTCTGAGTGAACTCCGGGAGTTGGTGATGGACAGGGAGGCCTGGTGTGCTGCGATTCATGGGGTCGCAAAGAGTAGGACACGACTGAGCGACTGATCTGATCTGATCTGGCCATTGCAAACAGAAATTCTGATTCACTCAGTTTGAGGTTAGCCAGGAATCTGCATTTTAGTGTGCATCCTAGAAGCCCTTAGTGCATGTACAGTGACTTTGAAATATGCTTCTTTTGATTCACATTTTCAATAATGCTTTTAGCCTCTGATTTTGGTGAGCTCTCTGTGTGAATGACAAGAACAAGCAGGAATCAAAAAGTGAGAATAACAATAAACAAAAAAAAATGAAGCAATTCTTAATACAGGTACATTTGTATCAACTATTTAATAAAAATACATGCAGTTAAAATGGGCAACAAAAATGTCCAGCCACCAGGAAAATTTACATCTAGTTTACTCATACTATCAGTCCAAACACTGACTTCTGTTGCTGTTTCTGTCTACAAATGAAATAATAAGGATTTTATGTTTATATGTACTGAACACCTTATTACTTATTCTGTGCATAACCAGATGAAAACATATTTCTAGGTTATCTGGTCAAGCACAATATATGGCATATAGCAGATGTCCTGTAAATGTTTCTTGAATGTAATCAATTTCCATTAATGTTCCGTGATTTTCATTTCTTTCCAAATTCTGCAACCCCTGTTAAAATACCCAACTACAGTTATCCACCATGGCAGTAATGGCAGTGTATGGTTGTAAAGATGCAGGCCCTGAGTCAACCAGACCTAGTTGCTAACTTTTATCAGTTATGAGTAATTACTCATGCAATTACTTTACTTTTCTGTCTCAGAATACTTAATTATAAAATCTAATAATAAAAATAACTACCTCAAAGGAGGGTGTTTCATTGATTAAATTAACAATGTTTGTGTCAGTGCATAATAAATATTAATTATTTCCTGGAAGAGCCATAGGCAGTTATGAAATTTCTATTTACTGAAGAAAAACTTAATGGAATGGCAACCCACTCCAGTATTCTTGCCTGGAGAATCCCACGGATGGAGGAGCCTGGTGGGCTACAGTTTATGGGGTCGCAAAGAATCAGGCACTACTGAGCGACTTCACTTTCACTTTCACTTTCTTTCATACTGCAATATTAATTATGTTGATGATTTTCAGGTCAGAGAACTAGAAATCCAAACTATGCCATTACCTTGTAACATAAAATAAAGATAATTATGGAGAGAGCATGTATTCTTAGTAATGATAGGAAAAGATCATTCAGAAGTAAATGCTATAAATAATTCTTAGTAAAACTGCAATGTATCTTTATTGACTCAACAACAGTCATAAACACATGTACATGTGCATACACATGTATCACAACATATGTCCAGTAATATTTTCATGAACAGGTATAGCTGAAATTGTTAACATCTGTATTGAGAAGTAATTGGCATACAATAAGCTGTATATATCTATATTTACATTTTGTTAAGTTTTGTAACACGTGAATACATGTGTGACCAGAAGAACATATGCATCATCCCCAAAAGTTTATGCCCCTTTTTAATTCCTCCCTCTCTTATTTATTTTTTAAATGTCTGTAGAATCTATAGCTATGTCTCTTCTTCCATTTATAATTTTTAAAATTGGTGATAATAATGAGATAAGCTAAACGTCTGCAGCTCTAATAGGCCCCCAGGAACACAGAACTGTCCTGTTTGGGCCAAAGTAAAAAAAATAAATAAATAAAATTGGTGGATTTTTAAAAAATTCCCTCCAGATTGGTTTGACTAGAGATTTATCAGTTTTATCAATCTTTTTTAAGAATCAACTTTTGATGTAATGGATTTTTTTTTCCCATTGAATTGTGTTTTCTATTTCTTTGACTTATTTTAAAATACCTTTGTTTAATAATTTCCTAAAGTCAAAGTTTGTATTAATCATCTTAAGATGATTCTTTTCTAACTTAAGCTTTAAATGCTATAGATTTCCCTCTAAATACTTCTTTAGTTATGTTTTACAAATTTTGAAACATTTTGTTATGGGGAGATCAAATTTAGCTTTCCTCTTAGGCTCATTCATCTCCACTTCTTCATGTGGCCTACTGCAGTCTCTGCTCAAATTCATAAAGTCAGTGAGGTCTCTCCACTCTGACTTGGGAGGAACATGAATGATTACTAGCTCTGTGTTGCTCTGGAAACTGTTTTTGTACATCAATCCTATTAAGTATTTGTTTCCCATAAGTTACTCTTACCCAACAATGTTGGGTTTTATCCTCTTCACAGACTTGTATCCAGGGAAAGATCCAATGGGACCTTTGCAGGTTTCTGGACCTCTTTCTTCATCTAACCTATACATGGTGAAAGAATAAAACAGATAATAACTTTAATGGCTCACTCAAGACATTTGGTTGTTTATTAGCATAACATTAAAGTTTAAAGAGGAAAGTATTATTTTGAATTAATTCACCTCATGGTACCATGGAACGGGCTTCCCAAGTGGCGCTAGCAGTAAAGAACCTGTCTGCCACTGCTGGAGACATAAGAGGAATGGGTTCGATCCCTGGATCGGAAACCTCCCCTAGAGGAGGGCATGGCAACCTACTCCAGTATTCTTGGCTGGAGAATCCCATGGACAGAAGAGTCTGGTGGGCTACAGTCCATAGAGTCAGAAAGAGCTGGAGATGACTAAAGCAACTTAGCATGCATGCACCATGGAACATGATACTTATTTTTAGAAGATCAAAAATATCTTTTCCACTTTGCCATAGCACACAGATTGACTAAAAAAAGAATAGCAGTAAGATAAAAGAATCATTATTAACTCTAAAATAGTTAACTTTTCCCTATTATGTTAAATATACATAGAGAGTGCTCATCAGCATAGTACCAGGTGGTGAAATACAGCATCAAATTATTATAAAAAGCTTCTAATGTAGACCAAACTTTTTGTCCTTATCTTATGAATTTTAGACATTCATTATTTTCAGCAAATATTCAAACCTCACAAATATACATTAGAGTGTAAAATTATTTCACTTTCCAGACTAGGAAGAATATATATAGGGTTGAGAATAAGAAAATGTATTTTTTGTAAAGAATTTTTTAGATATGGAGTGATTGCCTGAGTGGTCAGTCATGTCTGACTCTTCTCAACCCTTTGGACTCAAGCCCATAGGCTTATCTGTCCATGGGATTTTTCCAATAAAAAAACTGGAATGAATTGCCGTTTCCTTTCAAGGGATCTTCCCAACCAAGGGATCAAACCTGCATCTCCTGTATTGCAGGCAGACTCCTCATCTGCTGAGACATCAGAGAAGCAGCAAACTATAAAGTAAAAACATGTGTTTTGAACTTATTGACCTGTTGTAATATGCTTAGTTGCTCAGTCTTGTCTGACTTTTTGCAACTCCATGGACTGTAGCCCGCCAGGCTCCTCTATCCATGGGGATTCTCCAGGCAAGAATACTGGAGTAGGTTGTCATGCCCTCTTTCAGAGGATCTTCCCAACCCAGGGATCGAACCCAGGTTTTACACATTGCGGTGGATTCTTTACCATCTGAGCCATCAGGGAAACCCAGTATCTCTCAATTGCCTGAAAACCACATTTTTCAAAAATTTTACAAATTATCCTATTCTATATACATACTAGAGTATTTGTGATATACATAGGTTGTTATCATTCATATAGCTTATGCTATATTAATATAATAAAATACATATAACTTAAGATTTGCTCTTCATAATTTGATATTTAATTTAGCAAAATGCTACAGGTTATACTGATTTTGATCATGATTAGTATGGTAATCATTAAATACAAAGGTTCTCATTGGAATTGAGCTTCCCTGATAGCTCAGTTGGTAAAGAATCCTCCTGCAATGCAGGAGACCCCTGTTCGATTCCTGGGTTAGGAAGATCCCTTGGTGAAGGGAAAGGCTACCCACTCCAGTGTTCTGGCCTGGACAATTCCATGGATTGTATAGTCCATGGGGTTGCAAAGAGTTGGACACGACTGAGCAACTTTCACTTAGCGACAGTGACTCATTGGAATTATATATGAAAATTTCTAGATAAATCTACACTCAAGAGACCTTGACAACTAATCGTTACTTTAGCCATTGTAAGTTTTAAGTATGGGAATAATTGAAGTCCCATTAAAAATGTCCTCTTATGAAAACAAGCACATCTTAAACAACTAAGCAAACCCTTATTTTCCCATTCAGAAGTGTCTGGTACTGCTGATGTCATCGAATCCATAGGGTTTCATTCTCATGTACGTTTAAAGTTACCTGTCACTTCCCAAAGTGTCTCACTTTCTGCATTCTTTAGTGGACTGTCTCTTCTAGACTTAAATCATGAATAAAGAGCTCTTTGTGGCCCTAAATGTATGCATAAATCCCTTCCCAGGGTATCTCACTCTATGAAATTTACCTGTGGTCTCAGTCTCTTGAGGGTGAAGGAATTCTTCAGTCATTATATGACATAAAATGGAAAATGTAGATATTACATACAAGAGAGTCTTAATTGACCTTAAAATTTGTGAATAGTTTAATACATTTTTCCTTCCTTTTATAGCCCAGCCCTCTATTCTATTAAGGCAAAGCAAGCTATGACCATATGAGTTAACTCCAGATAGATCAAGATTCAAATCTCAATACTCATTACAGTCAGTATTTGTATAACATTTGGCAAGTTTTATAAGCTAAATCTCAATTTAGTTACTGATAGTCTTAATTTTATACATTTATGACAATTAAAAATAAGTCATACCTGCCTGAGATAAAATAAGAGGTCAACACAAGAATATACTATTGAAATAAGTTTTAAGTACATCAGATGGTTTTAGAGTTCATTAAGTCCAAACAGAATTAACGTTAGAATAGACAGTTTTCCTAGGAAAGTTTAGATCTCTTGTAATCCTAAGAGATTTTGGCATGGGGCTGTGAGTACCATGGATAATTCCTTGTGAGAAAATGGCTTCTGGACACTCCATTTTTATCTGAGCTTTCACCTTTAAAGCTCCAGGGTTATTCCAGACTGCTAACATTTCTTTGAGAATTGGCTCTCTATTATTTTTAGAGGAATTGTTCCCAAGAATTTGAGGAATTGTATTTCTCCCTAGAGGTTTTAGTCTTTGTTAATTTTGTCTTCTTTAGTATTTGTTCTCTGATAAATTGACAAGATTCTCTAAGATGCAGGAAGTTATTATACCACAGAACCCTCATTATTCATCCATGATGTCTCCTTTTCTCCTAGAGGAAATATTATTCATGCCAGGGTATAATCCTGATTCCTTCTCCCACAAAGTACTTCAAGTGGATGGGACAACACAAAGCCACAATACTTTCAGTGTGTGATAGCACCACTGGCTTTAAGTAGGATTGTTCCCTCTTCAGTGCGTTCTTCACCATTTCTCACATATGCTCTATTCCTGGACTCTACGCTCTCTGAAAGACAATTTTTGTTTGTGTGTTATCCCGTAAATAAACATCTCTGTCACAACTCCAAAATATTTATCTTTATCACAATTTTAAGGAACATAGGATTTGTTCTTGAAAGGAAATAACCACTTTTATATTTCTGTTATCAATTGCCGAATGTTTCTTGCAGTATATCTCATTTCCACAAAATGAACTATTTAAATGACACATGTTTTATTTTTTAGTTTTTGTAACATATTTAAGGGGAAAAAAACCACCTACTAGAGTTTCATACACTGAGGAAATTTTTATTCACTATAATTTGCCACAAGTGAGACTGATAATTTGTAGTATTAGAACTAGGAGAAGTGTTATTTTTAAGAAGTCACCCCCAGAATTTTTCCCAAGAAGAAAAATTGTCTTTCTGAAATATATTTAGACGGGCTTATTTGATATGAATTCAGACTCTCTGAGTATATTCTGAAACACTGAGATGAGACCCCAAAAGTAGCTAAAAATATATTTTCTAATATATAAAATATGAATATAAGTATAAATTTAATGTTAATTAAAATATTTATATTAATATATTATAAACTCTAATATAAATTTTATATTGTAAATATAAAATATGAATATGATTTTGTGTGAGTGATTGAGATTTACCAAGCTTGGGATAATAGACAATGAACCAAAAGTGTGTGGTGAGCCAGGATTTTATATGAAGGAATGAGTAGTGTAAAGCTTCCAAGGAAAGGAATGGAAACAGTATTTTAGGAGAGTGAAATAAATGATGTTAGTAATATTGATATGATACATGTCTAACAATGCACTATTTCTGTTATGTCAAAAAATTAGTAAATAGTTACCTTACACCAAGTCTTATGCTTAAAACTCCTTATAAAAGGCAAAAAATTGGGATCTAATAGAATAAAGAAATGTGGAAAATAGAACAGGCACGAGTTCAAAGAAGTCATCAATACTGAGTTCAGAGATTTGAAATGTCGAAGTACCCTACAGAAACAGAAACTCCCTGCCACTCTAAAAATAAATAAATAAATATTCAGATATTGCGAGAAACATTTTTCACTTAAGTTTCTGTCAAATTTAATCAAAATTTCTAAAGACAGAATTTCTTGGTTGAACTATAATGAGCAATTAAGAGTACTTTGATCTTATATAGTGTTTAATAGTTTCAACATGTAATTTGTCTTTACTTACTATATTATTAAAGTATCTCATGGATTCATTTTAAGCAATGTGGTTAAACATAACCATGCAAATGTGTTATTGGAGCATGCTGAGGACTCTAATAAATACAGATCTTAAAGAAAAAGTTTATACTCTACAAGTCAAATGAACATACAGTTCATTTACAGATTTAGGATTTAACATGTGACTGTAAGTAACTTTGCTAATAATAGTGACTTCTAAACTCTGTATCCATAAAGACTGTCTTTCATTTTATTGACACAATGATTAACACAGACTGACTGTTTTTCAACCACCTTTCAAACTCCATACCTCTTCATCTCAGCTTTCTCTTAAAATTCACATTTTTATTTGCAGCTTTAAACTCAAAACTGCTAAAGTTGAAATCATGCCTTCCCAGGTTCCCATAAACTTGCACCTCTTTTCAGTTTTCTGATTTTGGTAAGAACATCACCATCTACACCTTTACTAAAGAGTAAGACATGGCTTCACCCTCTTAATTCCTCCAGGTATCTCTGTCATCTCCATTTCCAGTGATTACCAAGTCCTGAAGTATCTTTTCCTAAGTTTATCTTACCTCTAGTCTCTTTTCCCTCCATTTTATCCTCTTGATTAGCATACTTGAATACAAGCCTGATTACGTTACTCTCCTCAAAGGAAAATCTTGCCTTTCACTATAACTCAAGATTATATCTCTGATAGTATTTACCAGCCTACCATTTTAACTTCATCATGTAATACTTCTTTAAATGTTCTAAGCCCAACACATTTATTCTTCCTTTTATACTATATTCTATCTTCCTTTTCTCCCTCTACTATGTTCAGTTCAGTTCAGTTGAGTCACTCAGTCGTGTCTGACTCTTTGTGACTCCATGGACATACTCTACTATGTAATTACTGCTGCTGCTAAGTCGCTTCAGTGTGTCTGACTCTGTGCGACCCCATAGACAGAAGCCCATCAGGCTCCCCCGTCCCTGGGATTCTCCAGGCAAGAACAACGGAATGTGTTGCCATTTCCTTCTCCAATGCATGAAAGTGAAGAATGAAAGTGAAGTCGCTCAGTCATGTCCAACTCTTAGCGACCCCATGGACTGCAGCCTACCAGGCTCCTCTGTCCATGGATTTTCCAGGCAAGAGTACTGGAGTGGGGTGCCATTGCCTTCTCCGATATAATTACTACTTATTCTTAACTGTCGTTAAAATGTCACTACCCCTCCAAAATAAGGTGTGTATTTCACTAGCAAATTAAAAATAACTGCTCCTAATGAGTATGTTAACTTATAATCTGTTATACAAGTCTTCCAAATGATAGTCGGCTTTCTTAAATTTAGTTATGTTTCCCATCAATTCATAGCATACTAAAGAGAGGGATGACCAGGCAGTATAATTCCATGAGTGTCTTACTGCAACAAGGACCTGATCACTATGTCAGATAGTTGGTGTCCTTTAATGTCTGTGGACAAAAGTTGTTGATACAGCAATTTGAGTGGAAAGTTAATGACTTAGCTCTGGAAATGTGTGTTTAAGAGAAGGGATTATAAACAGCTTTGCAGGGTCAGCAGAGCACTGTAGGTTAAGGATATGCCTAAAGAAGATTGAGGCCATGTTGCCAATTGCACTGGGGAATAATTGCATTTGACTAAAAACCTACCTTCCATAAGCTTAGGGAAATAGCAGAGCCCATCCTACATGAAGATCCAAGCAATAAAAGGAAACCTTGATTTGCCTCACAGAGACTGAGAGGGCAGAGAGCAATTAATTCTCTATCAAGAGAATAAAAAAGCCAGCTGACTAAGCATAGCTGCAGAAAAAATGGAATACATACACAATTGGGATATTCATGAAAAGCCACTAAAGAGGAGCATAAATTTAAATCAGAAAAGACTGAGATATTTCTGCCAAGAGATAGTTTAAAAAAGAAGGAAGAAGAAAGAAAAAAATCTCTAGATAGCTGAGATAGAGAGAATGTTTTCTGAGTTTTATGGGGAGCCAAGATTTGAACAGATAGGGTTCAGTGGGGAATATCATAACTCAGCAAAAGATTAGAACAAGAAGAAGCTTGTACCTAAATTAGCTCAACCCCATCATTTGGAGATAAGAAAACTTGGGCCCAGAGAGAGGAAAATCTTGCCCTTCCTCTAATTCACTCTTCAGTGCTTAACTCCAGTGAAGATTGGTACCCAAGCTCCTTAACACCTAAATAATGCACTGTATTTCCAGAATAATTTCCTCTATGACCATATGAGTGGAATTCCTTTGGTATGAATTTTATGCTTATTTTTATCTCTTAAGATATAGCTATCTTGTTGAGGTATCCAAAATTGGAGAGATCAAGTCACAAAATTGTATGGGGAATAAAATCGTCCTTTCTCTTGGCCTTTACTAATGGATCCAGATGTCTGAGGACACTCCTTGGAGGTGAAATTTATGATTAGTGTTTATCCTATAGGTAGGGAAATAAGAAACTGGAAAGTCAGTACTCCGGAAAGTTTTCTCTAATCTTTGCTATATCTTAACAAAGAAAAATCTTTATGCCTAAAAAAACAAGCTATTAATATATATCTGCGTGTCAGAAGATATGTGTTTCTTCTTTGCTCCCTTACACCTTTAGCAAAATCTTTTTCCTTTTTTAGTGTATCAGTGCTTTCTTGGGTATGTTATGTATAAGTTAAAAAAAAAAAATTTAGGTCTGTAATTGAGCACTGTCCTAAAACAGAAGCTATATTACTCCTGTATTAAGCAGTATCAGAGAATAAAAAAGAGATAATCAAAATATAGATCTTCATAATCTGAAAGGGTTAATGCATTATTCCATCACTAATTAGATACATTAGGATTTTAAGTCTGTCCTTCATGTTAACAGATTTATCATTCTTGTGAATGACTCAAAGGAGTGCATAGGAAACATATTAACATAGAATATAGACACCAGTCATGGAGTAAAAAAATTATATGGGTTAGAGAGTTAAGATCTGAGATGATCTTACAAGTTGAAACAAAAGGGCCAAGTGTATAACAAGATGAAAATAAAAGAATATAAAATGCTGCATCGAGGTTTATAAAATGCATTCAAAAGAGTGAAGTTTCTAAGAAACTGTAAATTATTTCTAAAAGTTTTTAACATTTTGAAGCATAACTTATTTTTTAAATCCATCTTTTAAGAGTTGATTTCTATTTTAATTACCTTATAATTAAATATGTGCTTTGTGAATACTCATGTCTTTAAAATTATAATCAGTTTTGTATAAAAATATGTTGAGTTTTAAGGATTTCTTTCTTTATGTGCTTGGTTTATCAGTGTCTGGTAAAACTTTTCATTTATTGATTTCTTGATTATGTTATATACATAAAGTTTTATAATTGTTATATCTTCTATATACATTTTCTTTTGATTATTATGGCATATACTGATTTATCTATGTTAATACTTTGCCTTAATTTTAGTTTTGCCTATTATTTTCTTGACAAATAGCATTCTTCTGAGCAGTGTTTTTTCAAATTAATTTATTTATTTTAATTGGAGAATAATTACTTTATAATATTGTGATGGTTTTTCCCATACATCAGTATGAATTGGCCATAGGTATGCATGTGCCCCTCCAACTGAACCCCCTTCCCATATCCCTCCCCACCCTATCCCTCCAGTTGTCACAGAGCACCAGCTTTGGGTGCCCTGCTTCATACATACATCAAACTCTTACTGGTAATCTATGTTACATATGGTAATGTGTATTCTTCAATGCTATTCTCTCAAATCACCCCACCCTTTCCTTCTCCCACTGAGCCCTTTATGTCTCTGTCTCCTTTGCTGCCCTGCACATAGGATCATTGGTACCATCTTTCTAGATTCCCTATGTATGCATTAATACATGTATTTGTCTTTCTCTTTCTGACTTCTAGGTTCATCTGCCTCATTAAAACTGACTTGTTTGATATATCCTTTGGGATTTTTTTGTTTGGAATGTTTTGTGTGGTTTTATCCCCTGGAGAAGGGAATGGCAACCCACTCCAGTATTCTTGCCAGGAGAATTCCATGGACAGTGGAGCCTGGTGGGCTACAGTCCTTGGGGTTGCAAAGAGTTGGACATGACTGAGCTACTTTCACTCACACTCACTCATATTTTTAAAGCAGGCAATAGCTATATAAGTTTTTTCCTATTAAAAAGTCTTTGTGCCTTATAGTAGTATATAGTAGTAGCCTTGTACTAGTAGTATAGCAGGTGTATATATGTTTACATTTACTGTTTAACTTTTTCTACATTTTATTCTGCATTTTATGTTTACCCCTCTTTTTTGCCACTACTAAATTAGTACTATTTTCTACAACCCATAATCTTCTCATATATAATACATCATATATGTTAATTATGGTATATATATACATATTTTATAATATAATTTTAATATAAAAATTTTACATATTTATCTAATAAAGTCAACTTTTATTCAGTATTTTTGTCTTCCTCCCAAAATGGCAGTAAAACTTGCCATGTTCCTCAACTTGCCAACTTTTTATTATACCATATCAATCAACACATCATAATATTTGAGTTTTTATTTTACTTTTTTAAATTCAGAAAATTGTTATTATTTTTACAGTCTATAAAATTTGACTGCAAATCAAATTTGTAGTTACACAAATTTACTGACATCCTTTATCAAGCTCTATGTTTCTCTCTGGGTTCACTCATCTTCAGTTCAGTTCAGTTCAGTCACTCAGTCGTGTCCGACTCTTTGCTGCTAAGTTGCTTCAGTCATGTTTGACTCTGTGCAACCCCATGGACTGCAGCCTACCAGGCTTATCTGTCCATGGGATTCTCCAGGCAAGAACATTGGAGTGGGTTGCCATTTCCTTCTCCACAGTCCGACTGTTTGCGACCCCATGAATCACAGCACGCCAGGCCTCCCTGTCCATCACCAACTCCCAGAGTTCACTCAGACTCACGTCCATCAAGTCAGTGATGGCATCCAGCCATCTCATACTCTGTCGTCCCCTTCTCCTCCTGCCCCCAATCCTTCCCAGTATCAGAGTCTTTTCCAATGAGTCAACTCTTCGCATGAGGTGGCCAAAGTACTGCAGTTTCAGCTTTAGCATCATTCCTTCCAAAAAAATCCCAGGGCTGATCTCCTTCAGAATGGACTGCTTGGATCTCCTTGCAGT
The DNA here is from genome assembly GCF_000754665.1 of Bison bison bison. Taxonomy (NCBI): domain Eukaryota; kingdom Metazoa; phylum Chordata; class Mammalia; order Artiodactyla; family Bovidae; genus Bison; species Bison bison. Next base: position 1,318,531 of record NW_011494898.1, read on the forward strand.
CCAAGGGACTCTCAAGAGTCTTCTCCAACACCACAGTTCAAAAGCATCAACTCTTCGGTGCTCAGCCTTCTTCACAGTCCAACTCTCACATCCATACATGACCACAGGGAAAACCATAGCCTTGACTAGACAAACCTTTGTTGGCAAAGTAATGTCTCTGCTTTTCACTATGCTATCTAGGTTGGTCATAACTTTCCTTCCAAGGAGTAAGCATCTTTTAATTTCATGGCTGCAGTCACCATCTGCAGTGATTTTGCCCCCAAAAATAAAGTCTGACACTGTTTCCACTGTTTCCCCATCTATTTCCCATGAAGTGATGGAACCGGATGCCATGATCTTCGTTTTCTGAATGTTGAGCTTTA
>NW_011494898.1:1318992-1326479 GCF_000754665.1 Bison bison bison
GACTTTCATCAAGAGGCTTTTGAGTTCCTCTTCACTTTCTGTCATAAGGGTGGTGTCATCTGCATATCTGAGGTTATTGATATTTCTCCCGGCAATCTTGATTCCAGCTCATCTTAATTAAGTGCAATTTCCAAGAGTTATTTGGGTGACTTAGGATGCTAAATTCTGTCTATTATATGATCTTGGAAAATATTGATTTAACTCTTACTCTAATATAATTAAGCTGGTTATAAAAACATAAGATAAATAGCTTTACCTTTTAATTGCTTATAAGTTTAGGAAAGTTTCTTAATTTCTCAGAGCCTCAATTTCCTCATTTGTAAAATGGGAACAATATTTTAATATTAGCCATGTCAAAAGATACACAGATTACTTAGAACGAAGACTAAATCCAAAGTGTAGTTAACTACGATTATTTAAAGCAAATACATCATTTTCTTTTGGAAAATACTGTTGCTAATACTACCCATATGTAATAATACCCACAGGTATCTCTTGTTTTTTTCCAATCAACTTCAAGATTGTTTCTTTGTTTTGACTGAACTGAACTAGCTTCAGCCTCTGTTTTTCATAGAATGTTTTGTCATCTTTGGTCTATATCAACCATACTCTAGATATCTCTCCCTGATTCTAGTTATAGAGTCATTCCTTCCTTAACAGCTGTTTAACATTTTCCTGGTGTTTTATCTTAGGTGTGATTTTTTTTTTGTACTCCACTTAGATCATTTTGGTTTTCAGGGTTCTTGCTGTTGTTGTTTTGTTTGTGTTTGATTTTATCTAGCATTGCTATTTTTTGAGCAAATGAGGTTTCAGGGTATAAACTTTATTCATTGGGTCACCTTATCCAAAAGCCAAGATACAAGGGCTTAGTATAAATAATCTCAAAGATTAAAGTCACAGATATCTTGGTGTATGTGTGCGTGCTAAGTCACACAGTCATGTCCGATTCTTTGTGATGCTATGAACTGTAACCCACCAGGCTCCTCTGTCCATAGGATTCTCCAGGCAAGAACACTGGGGTGGATTGCCATGCCCTCCTCTAGGGAGTCTTCCTGACCCAGGATTGAACCCACCTCTCCTGTAGCTCCTGCATTGCAGACAAATTATTTATTGCTGTGTTACTGGAGAAGCCCCGATATCTTGGCAGGCACAGGGGAAATAATGTTGTGGTTAACTATGGCTTTTGTCATTTTGCTGGAAGCACAAACAGTGTCATAAAGTGTTACCTCTTTCCTAAAGAGTATAAAAATGAGATTATTTATTCATAATAGTCAGCAACAGTAATGTTATCAAAACCTTACTATGTACCAGGCAATCTTCTAAATGTTTAAAATGAGTTAATACACTTAGTCCTCATAAAAATATTAGGTATAGATCTTATCATTAACTTTCTTTGAAACATGAAAATAATGAGTCACAAAATGGTTCAGTACCTTCCAAATATCAAGTAATCCAGAAAATGATAGAGCTGATATTTGAGCATGTGTGAGCTAGGGTCTAAATTCTTAACTAGTGTTCTATGCTGCCTTTCAGTGACTATCATGGACAAGTGGATACATTGTAAAGTCATCCACCATGATTCACAAACTTGTCCTCTTGAGTGAGAGCAAGACTTATGACTTACTTCTAACCAATAGAACATGGCGAAGGTGATGGAATGTCACTCCCATGATGATGCTGCATTGCAGAAGACACTGTCTTAGTGGCTGGAGCAATAGACTCCTCAGTTGATTTCAAATAAGCATGTTGATATGATGTGAACCAGCTATAGAGCAGGGCCACATAGAAGCAAATTATAGATAGCCTCTATAGGATTACAGCCTCAGTACTACAACTAAAGGAACTGAATTCTGCCAGCACCATTTTATCTTGAAAGAGACAATAAACCTCAGAGGTGTCCAGTGGACACCTGCTGCTGCTGCTGCTGCTAAGTCGCTTCAGTCGTGTCCAACTCTGTGCGATCCCATAGATGGCAGCCCACCAGGCTCCCCCATCCCTGGGATTCTCCAGACAAGAACACTGGAGTGGGTTGCCATTTCCTCCTCCAGTGCACGAAAGTGAAAAGTGAAAGTGAAGTTGCTCAGTCGTGTCTGACTCTTAGTGACCCCATGGACTACAGCCTACCAGGCTCCTCCATCCATGGGATTTTCCAGGCAAGAGTACTGGAGTGGGGTGCCACTGCCTTCTCCACCTAGGTAGCAGCTTATTAGTCCCTGAGCAAGGAACCAGGTTAGACTGTGCTCAGACTTCTGACCCAAAGAAACTGTGAAAGTTTCACAGTGGCTTAAGAAACTTACTTTCTTAAGCCACTGTTTGTTGTAATTTCTTATGAAGCAAAAGAAAACAAATACAGCAATGTAGATATGATATTTACCTTTTCTAGAGCTATATTAGTCCTCTATTGTTGCCATGACCATACAAGCTATTTTGTTGCTTTTGTTATTTTTTTTATTGTTATTGTTATGTAATCATCATCATAATGATGTTAAAACAGTAAGGCACTAAACAGTATTGTAACAGAGATAAAAACACTAAGGCTATTCTTTTTCACACAGCAATGTTATTCAATGCAAAAATTCTTAGGAAATGAGTTAAAAAGGAAAGCAAATTGAAATAAACACACTTTATGGCACAAAATTAAAATTTATTTTAAAGCCACCTTGGAGAGGGGAAAAGTATGCTTTAAAAATAAGGTCTGTGACAGTGCTAGAGCACTCCCAAATACTTGCACAAATAAGACACCCACAGAAAACTAAAACCCATGTTATATACAGAAAGGGTCATCTGCTAACATCAGCAAATTAATGACTTGTATTAGGATTTTCTTAGAGTGGATGTGAGGGTGGGAGCATGTCACCTCTTTAGTTAATGATGTTGCAGCAGTGAGCATATTCAAATGGTTTGGCTCTGAAGATAATGCCACTTAATGAGCATAATCATAGCACACAACATATTGTCTCAATTCAGAAATGTATATGCAAATCACAACCTCAAACTCTTAACAGCTTTAAAGAACCCTCACAAACTACAACTGGTCACCTCCTCTCTGATCCTCCCAGACACATATAAAGCAGTTCTGGGGTTAGGTGTGTGTATGCATGCATATATTATTACCATTTTCCCCAAAGTATTTTATTTGTATACACTCTTTGTGTTACACCCTTTCCATTAACCTTGTATCTCAGTCTTAGCCCAAAGGTGACAGTTTAAAAACAAACCCCCTTATATTATAATGTATGGATATATCCATACAAATAATTTGTAATGTTTAATTAAAATGAATTGTTATCGACAGACATCATCTTTCAACAACCATGTATCAGAAGCTTTATCTGTTGAAAATTAACTATAAGACTGACTTGACTTTTAAAGGCAGTATGTGAGTTTCTCATTAGCCTTATTATCATTTCTGAATCATAAATATGTAAATGATGAGTTTCACACGGGAGATTTAATTCTGCACTCTTATTTCTGATTAGCTGGAAATACACTCTGGCTCTGTCAGATAATTGGTAACACTGCACACCAATAAGGCATTTCCCTACGCTTCATCAGAGGCAGTTGAAATTAAAGAAGGCAGGGTTGTTACGTTTTTGACAGTTTTGTAACACCAACTTGTTAAAGTTTTAACTCAGCCATTAATATAGTCCATGAATTATTAATACAATTTTTATGTCAAGGTTCTTTTTCAAAGTTGAGATCTAAGACTAAAGTAAAATGCTCTGTGAAAGAATGCTTTCATTTTTTAATCATATTTTAAAAATCACTCTACATTAAGCAATAAACACCAATGCAATTTGAGTACAGAGGGGAGAAAAACATTGATCCCTTCCTGTGAACCATCTACTCCCTAGCTCATGTGCCAAAATATTTGTAAACCTCTAAGTGTTTGGTACTAGGTGAAATTCTACTACTTTAATGTATGATGGTTTGTATTGAACATAGGCAACTTAGGGTTTTTTTAAATATGAATTGCACAAGAAAAAAAAAACTTTTATCAATTTTTCTCAAGTTGTCTAATCATTCTAGAAATAAAAGCATTTCAGTTTACTTCAACCTAGGGAAATTGAAGCAGTTTTCGTTCTTAAAGAATCCATTTTTTTCCTAACAGGGTGATGCTTATTCCCTCCAACAAGATAATGAACTCCTACGGGTAAGAAGTAACTCTCTTTATCTGTGGTCTATGAACTGAGTATCTGTTTACTAGATAGAGGAATAAGTTTCCACTTAAAGAAAAATAATATTTCAAAGTATGCTTGTCATAATGTTCAATGGAAATTTATATGAACTTTTTAAATATCTAACAACTGGCCATACTTAAACTTACTAGACAAATTAGTTAAAGGAACTTAATTTTTAGATGGCTATTATCATATTATTTCTGTTTCAGAAAGTAATGTCAATATATTCATGAAGATTTGTGCTACATATGATCATAAGTACTTTCAGAATAATTCTATTTTCTTTAAAGTTTTCTTATGGAACATATTCCTTATTATGGTCTTTATAATGAGTAAAATGAAGGGGTAGATTGACTAAGTTAGAATTTCAGTAGATACACTAGAAAGGCCTCCCAAATGTCCTCTTGCCAATAGGCAGCATTCGTGTTATCACTGATACTGGTACCATTGATCACTCAACTTCATTCCTCCTACCGGCTTTTCTTGATTTTCACTACTTTCTTTCAGAACTGATCACTATGCTGCATCTCTTCAGTGTAAGATCAATTTCAGTTTTGAGTCCAAAGCAAAGAGTGTTCCAATGCCAATTAAAATACTAGTATTTAAAAATCAATACATATTTTCCAAGTATAGATTCCTTTTTTCAGTAAAACTCATGTATTTTTAAGAAGAATATGTTTAGAGTTGAATGAAGAACATCTATCTGTAGCATACATAAAAGATCACACGGTCATTTCCATAGGCCTTCATTCTGGCCTCTCTAAATCTAATTAATTCACAGCTGATTTTTTAGCATAAGTAAATTTTTCCTTAAAAAGATAAGTGAGCCATTACATGGAAAACAAGATTTCACGTGAAATTTAATTCCAGTGCTCAGCACACACGACTGAATAGAGTACACTGTCCTTAATCAATCTTGTATTCAGGTACATCCACACATTTGTTGACTGTACAATAACTTATAAAACAAAAAACTAGCAGAAAATGTGCTGAATATTGCAAAACCGAGAGATGGCTAAATGTGTAAAATGCTATATCCAAGACATGTGAATCAATCATATGAGGACTAAACAGAAAGCAAGACATCCAGACTAAGAAGTAAAATTTCCACTGAGGTAGGAGTGTGGCTGTTGGATGTGAAGGAATTGTTCTATGACTATGAAAATATTATACTAGATATTCTTGGGAATTAGAAATGAATGCTCACTGCTGATCTGAGAACTGAGCTCAGGTGCACTTATCTTCACACAGGAACCAGCCATAGTGACACAGGGTAAAATGAGAAATGAGCTATCAATTCCCAACTCAATTATCAGCCACCATGAGCAGAACAGTAAGGCAGCATAACACCACAATTCACCACATGAACTGCAGACCCAAACAGCCCTAAATTCAAATTCTGGCTTCACCGTTACCTGGGCACAGTATCTTTGAAATTCAGTGTCCTTATTAATAATACAGGGAAATAAGATCTACTCTGTATGTTCTTAACAGGATAAAGTGAGATAATGCGAGGCTTGTTACATAATAAGCATACTCACTGCTTATCATGATATCTTTTTCTTTAATTTCTGTTTCGTGATTATCAAAGAAAGACTTGCAAAACTTCAAACACAGAATCTCTCTCATATATACGTATGTATGTATATATGCTTCATATATATATATATATATATAGTTTTTTCATATTGAAAGTAGCCTAAAATCTTACACTTCGAAGAAAAAGCAATATTGACAATTTTGTGTATAGTTTTCCAGACTTTCTTTCACACTGACTAGTTTAAGTAATTCACTTTTAGAAGGCATTCCTCTGAAAGATAGAAAATTTTAAGAAATTATCAATTTTAAGATTTTAAGGGATTCAAAAATAGCACTATCCTTCCCATCATGAAGACTGATTCAGTTGAGCGGTAAACCACAAGAGCAAATCATACAGAATACATGTATCAGCTTTATTGGTGCTAAAGCTGGTGTTAGAGAAGAGGATGGCAACCCACTCCAGTATTCTTGTCTAGAGAATTTCATGGATGGACCAAGGGGTCACAAAGGGTCGGACACAACTGCGTGACCAATACAACACAACACAAAGTTGGTATTGCCCAAAAAGTTACACTTGTTTATTCTGTCTGGTACCATCTTTCATTCTCAAAAGTGTCTAAAACTATAAATATATGGTTATCCCCCCCCTAAATTTTATATTGAAGAATGTTGCTTAGATATGGGCAATATTTTATTTCCTAGTAAGAAACCATTTAATTAAACAGACATTTTTTATTCAATCACAAACAGTACTGTGTCACCACAGGCCTTCCCCGGTCGTGGGGCTTATTCTGACGAATGCCAGCAAAGAGGAGCAGAGCAGAATGCTTCCTACTGCCCTCCTGGCTCTTTAGAGAAATGGGACAGAAAGACTTTGTAAAGCATCCCTGTCTTGTTTTCCTAACCTGCTGATCCAGTACCCCATTCACCTTCTGTAGGTAGGAGTAGTATTCCAGGAGTACTAGAGGGTTTTACTATCATGTGGTAATCAATGTAGAAACATACATTGTCAAAAAAAGAAGGGACTGCCTCATGAAAAAGTGAATATGGCTTTCTGTCTTAGAGAGGTCGGTCACTCAGTGAAAGCCTGAAGAAGCCTTAGATAGATGGAAATAAAGGATAAATGGCAGTTTCCTTCTTTATCTCAAGACACTTGAGGATTTGTCCTTAGATTGAATACTCCTTTTAATGATAATTCAAGGAATTTTTGAATATAATAAGATCTCAGAAAAATGAAAAGCTGGTCAAAGAAACACATACAGAATCTTCAAGTACCTGAAATGTGTTGCTCAGATTGTTTACTGAGTAATGGCATTTATGAAATGTGGTTATACTAGTAAATGGAAGTTAATCGTGTATCCCTCAAGGGACTACAGAACCATAAGGCACAAGAGATGAAGGCACCACAGAGCTGTTAGCATCCCTGAACTGAGGTGGTTAATACTCAAACACAGTTTAGAATTTTATGTCTATAAAGATCCCAAATGCAAAGTGGATGAAGTAGATGGGGCATTCAAAGTCTTATTGAAGGGAATTTGGAGCTCAACTCCACTGTGGAGTTGTCTCTTGTGTTGTTTTTCTACTACTGTATGTCAAAACTCGGTGTTTTAAATCAGCACCATTTATTTGCTATCTGGACAGGGCAGGAGGAAGCCCAAATTTGCTCCCTTTGACATCAGCCTGACAGCTCAACTGGGGCTGGAGTATAGACATTTACATGGCTGATGCTAATGTTCACCAGAAGTCAGCTGCGGCTGTGATCTTGGC